>NC_073744.1:157430185-157730185 GCF_029784135.1 Toxorhynchites rutilus septentrionalis | reverse complement strand
AAAAAACGGAAATGCTAACCCATCGACTCCCCCTTTTGGTAGGGAAATATCTTGTAAAACTATGCAACAAAGTAAAACGGAGGAGCGCTGAAACAATACCTAGAGCTAATAATTTTCCGGAAAGCGTTGCACTTAAGATAAACACCGAGCGGGGACCCTTTTCCTCCGATTGAATTATGACGAAAACCAACAAAAGTGAGAAAATGCGCGTCCAAGAGACTGAGTGAAAAACAGATGTCATTTTTTCCTGTGACGATCGATGCTTCGTCGTCAAAGAGAATCTCTAATGTAAAATCAACAAAACGCAGTGCCCTTGTATAAATAGACCAACTCCCGCGTAAAGTTCAAACGGAATCTCAACCGAAAAAAAGGGTTTTATTAATTTCAGCTCTCGCTTTTTTCCCGCTCCTTACCGCGGAACGGTTTTGTTTGATTCCCTCCCCACCCGACACGAATTAACATATATCCAAAGCCGGCCGCCCGGCGCACTTTTCCCAAATTAGTTGAAGCCTTTTGAAAGCGCGGGATTCGAGAGTGCCACTTGAAAATCACCTCCAGGATTACGGGCAGGAAGCGCACGCACGGGGGTGCCATTCGATTCCCGCCCCGAAGTGAGAATGATGTTTATAATTAAAATCATGTTACGTCTGAAAAACCAAACCACTCTCAATTAGTGGCTAAAAAGCGTATCTTTGCACTGGAGACGCCCTCGGTTTTTTCGTCTCCCAAAAAACCCAAACGCCGGTGGTGAGGCGTGAGATGCACAACTCCCTGTAATTGACAAATTTGTAATTTCTCAAGTGGTGTGTGGCAAACAAAACACAACACAGCAGCGGTGTGATGGCGATGGCAGAAACGAAAACAAGAAGCTATTAGCAGAGTTTTGAATGATCTTCATTGCGTGTGAGTTGCGGGAAGTGTTGGGGAACTTTTGTAGTACTTGAGATGTTTAGGCTTAATAATGCGTCTTTGATGTTTGTTGATGGAGAAGTGAGAAGCGGTTGTTGCATTTATGCTGAAAAGTTATTATCATTTGATATCAAATGTTATTATTTTTAGAATTTATGCACGCCTCGGATAAAAAACTGATAAATAAAATAAAAACCATTCGTTCGAGAACTCGCGAGCTGATCGGACAAGTTTGAGAATCGATCCGATAACGGTGTTTTTTTTCACGCAGATCTATATTGTGCTTTTTTTCATCAGTGCTTGCGAGTGAAGCGAGCTCAATTAAAAGTGGTGCACGATCGAGACGCTGAGGATCCAGTTCAGATCAACACACATTCATCACACGCTACACAGCAGCGGCAAGTAGAAGTTTATTTTTCTATTGTTCCATATATCATTCCTTCAACCTCCTGTGTACGATTTACACCATTGTCCAACATTGTATTTACCAAATCGGCAAGCGTTGGCATTAGGGGTGTACATCTTTCTTACATTACCGTTGAACTTTTGTTGAAACTTTTTTTCATTTTTGAATTTTATACAATCAAAAATTGAAATAAATATAATTTATATATAGCTTGAATACAAATATAATTTATTTACTCATTTATTTTTTTCTATTTTTTTATTATTATTCTACACTGTTCACATCGAACAGGTGACTAATTCATTATTATGGCTGAGGGTGGGGAGGATCCCCCATCCACGTCATTGAATGTTTCTGATGCTGACCCACCTCCTGAAGAGCAGGAGGATGAAGCAGACGTTGAGGAGGAAAATTCTGTGTATGAAGTAGAAAGTTCTGAAGATGAGGAAATTGATGAAAAACATGATTTTCGTCTAAAGGAACACCCGGAGGGATTCAAAGGTCCATTCATTGTATACTTTAGACGAAAATCAAAACCTCTTAATGTCATTCGCATCTCAAAAGAACTAACGCAGAAATTTTCCAAAGTTACTGAAATTACTCAGATGGGGCCAGACAAATTACGAGTTGTCGTCTCTTGCAGGACCCAAGCGAATGCAATAACGCGCTGTGATCTCTTTGCGATTGAGTATCGCGTATACGTACCCTGTTGCAACGTTGAAATAGACGGTGTAATAAACGAAAAGGGTTTGACTCGAAAAGAGATACTCGATGGTGTCGGTCGCTTCAAGAATTCCTCACTTAAAAGTGTGAAGATTCTTGAATGCGATCGACTGAAGTCTGTGTCACTTAAAAATGACAAACGAGTTCTCAATCGGACAAACTCTTTTCGAGTGACATTTGAGGGTTCCGCTCTTCCAAACTACGTTGCAATAGGTGCTCTTCGTTTACCTGTTCGGTTGTTTGTACCCCGGGTAATGAAATGCAACAAATGTATGCAACTCGGTCACACGGCCGCCTATTGTTGCAATAAACAACGTTGCGCAGATTGTGGAGAGAGTCATGATGGGACTTCTTGCGCAAAAGAGCGCAAGTGTCTTCATTGCGACGGGGCCCCCCATGATCTTTCTCAATGCCCGGTGTTCATACAACGAGGGGAAAAACTCAAGCGTTCCTTAAAGGAACGTTTCAAGCGGACTTATGCAGAAATGCTTAAGAGTTCCGCCCCAACGACTCAGGACAATCCCTACTCCATTCTGCAGAACGACGAGTCTGTTGCAGACGCTCCCAATGCAGGAAGTTCCGGTGCATCGCAGGGTGCCATTAGGAAAAGAAAAATTACTTCTTTTCCATCACTCCCCAGAAAGAAGACCGAAACTTCCCAAGTTGGAATGAAACCTCGTATCGAACGTGCTGAGAATAGACCGAAGCAAGTACCTCCTGGTTTAAGCGGTTCTTCTACGCACCAGGGGTCCTCAGCACTTCCCGGAGCAGAGCCCAACACGTCTGTTCCTTTTTCGCGGTCGAGGCAACAGCCACAATCTGGCTTGCTTGCGCTTTCTGACCTGGTGGACAATATTTTAAATGCTTTAAATATAAATGACCCTCTTAAAAGCATAGTATTATGATTGCTTCCGATTGTGAGAACATTTTTTGAAAGAAAAATGTGGTTTTTTAGCAGCGTTCATTTCCCTCGATGCCTAATTCAGTGCAAGAGGTCAAGGATTTGACCAATGTAATACAGTGGAATTGCAGAAGCATCATCCCTAAACTAGATCAATTTAAATTTTTAATTCATAGTTCTAACTGTGATGTGTTTTCCCTCTGTGAAACATGGCTTTCTTCAGCCGACGAACTGAATTTCGACGATTTCAACATTATTCGCCTCGATCGAAATGACTCGTTTGGTGGCATACTAGTGGGGATCAAAAAATGTCACTCCTTCTATAGAGTCACTCTCCCATCGATGACAGGCATTGAAGTTGTCGCTTGCCAGACACAAATCAATGGCAAAGACCTCTGCATTGCCTCGATATATATTCCTCCAAGAACTATGGTTGGCCGCCATCAGTTTTTTGATATCATCGAGGCACTGCCGGAGCCGCGGCTAATCTTAGGTGACCTCAACTCCCATGGAACAGCATGGGGTTCACTCTACGATGACAACCGTGCCACTTTGATTTATGATCTGTGTGACAACTTCAAATTGACAGTTTTGAATACTGGGGAAGCAACTAGAATAGCCAACCCTCCTGCACGGGCAAGCATGCTAGACATATCACTTTGCTCTTCTTCGTTATCCCTGGATTGCACGTGGAAGGTAATCCAAGATCCCCACGGTAGTGACCACCTGCCAATAATTTTATCGATCGCAATGAATCAGGTTCTCGTGAGTCAGTCGATATTGCGTATGACCTCACGAAAAATATTGACTGGAGAAAATTTGCAGAAATAATATCTGAAGCACTTGTTTCAATGCATGAACTTCCTCCACTCGAAGAGTATAATTTTATATCGAGTTTGATTTACGAATGCGCACTTCAAGCTCAAAAGAAACGTGTTCCTGCTACCACTTTACGACGTCGTCCTCCATCACTTTGGTGGGACAAGGAGTGTTCAAAGGTCTACCTTGAAAAATCATCCGCTTTCAAAAAATTCCGGAAAACTGGACTAGTGGAATGGTTTCGAAAGCACTAAGCTCTAGAAGCCAAACTAAAAGGTCTGATTAAAGCAAAAAAGCGTGGATATTGGCGAAAGTTCGTCAATGGTTTGTCAAGGGAGACCGCTATGAGCACTCTTTGGAATACGGCTAGGAGAATGCGTGGCTGGAACCATACAAATGAAAGTGAGGAATACTCTGACCGTTGGATTTTCAAATTTGCAAGAAAGGTTTGTCCCGATTCCGTTCCTGCACAAAGCGTCGTACGCGACATTCCGCTCCAATGCGACTATGAGAATTTTTCGATGGTGGAATTCTCAATTGCCCTCCTCTCATGTAACAATTCAGCTCCGGGGTCGGACAAGATTAAATTCAACTTGTTGAAGAATCTTCCCGACTTGGCAAAACAGCGTTTGCTGAACTTGTTCAACAAGTTTCTGGAGCTGAATATTGTCCCGCATGACTGGAGACAAGTGAGAGTGATAGCCATACGGAAACCCAACAAGCCGGCTTGCGATCACAACTCGTATAGGCCGATTGCAATGTTATCCTGTATTCGTAAATTGTTAGAGAAAATGATTCTACTTCGTTTGGACAAGTGGGTCGAAACGAACAATTTGCTGTCAAATACGCAGTTTGGCTTCCGCCGAGGTAAAGGGACAAATGATTGTCTCGCGCTGCTATCTTCTGAAATCCAAATCGCATTTGCTCACAAAGAACAAATGGCTTCCGTATTTCTCGATATCAAAGGGGCATTTGATTCAGTTTCCATGGAAATTCTCTCAGATAAACTTCATAATCGTGGACTTTCACCAATTCTGAATAATTTCCTGTACAATTTACTCTCAGAAAAGCACATGTTTTTCAATCATGGCAGCTTGAAATCTTCTCGTTACAGTTTTATGGGCCTCCCACAAGGCTCCTGCCTAAGCCCCCTCTTGTACAGTTTTTACGTCAATGATATGGATGATTGTCTAACTAGAGACTGCACGTTGAGACAACTTGCAGACGATGGAGTTATTTCCATCACGGGTACTAATCCCGTCGTTCTGCAAAAGTCGTTGCAAGATACCCTGAACAATCTGTTCACGTGGGCCCTCAAGCTGGGTATCGAATTCTCTACGGAGAAAACCGAAATGGTCGTTTTTTCTAGGAAGCACGAACCCGCCCAATTCCAGCTTCACCTATCCGGCAAAACGATCAAGCACTCGATGTTTTTCAAATACCTTGGAGTATATTTTGACTCTAAATGTACCTGGGGAATACACATTGCGTATTTGAAACAGAAATGCCAGCAAAGAATCAATTTTCTCCAAACAATTACCGGAACATGGTGGGGCGCCCATCCAGGAGACCTCATTCAGTTGTACAAAACAACGATATTATCAGTGTTAGAATATGGCAGTTTTTGCTTCCGATCAGCTGCCAGGATTCATATTCTCAAGCTGGAGAGGATACAATATCGTTGCTTGCGTATAGCCATGGGGTGTTTGCATTCGACACATACGATGAGTCTCGAAGTTTTGGCAGGAGTACCCCCGCTTACTCTTCGGTTCACAGAATTATCCTACAGATTTCTCATCCGTTGCAAGATCATGAATCCATTGGTGATTGATAACTTCGAAAATCTACTCCAACTGACTCCTCAGTCAAGTTTTATGTCTTTATACCATGAGTACCTTACCCACGACGTGCACCCTTAACCAGGCATCTCCAACCAAGTTTGCTTCCCATACTTTTGCAATTCCTCTGTCATTTTTTATCTGTCCATGCGACAAAAAATCCATGGAATCCCAGATCATCTACGCTCAGATTCTATTCCGCCGATATTTTCGGCAGAATATGGGGGCATAGTTAGATCTGATAAAATGTTCTTTACTGACGGTTCATTCATAAACGGGTCCACTGGCTTTGGCATCTTCAATGAAAATTCCAGTGCCTCTTTCAAACTCAAAGATCCTTGTTCCGTGTATGTTGCTGAACTGGGTGCGATATACTACGCACTGGGGATCATTGAAACATTGCCCATCGACCAATATTTTATTTTTTCAGACAGTCTCAGCTCATTAGAGGCAATCCGCTCAATGAAGGTTGATAAACGCTCATCTTATTTCCTAACAAGAATAAGACAACTATTGAGTGTTTTGGTCGAAAAATTATTCAAGATTACCTTAGCATGGGTTCCCTCTCATTGCTCGATTCCGGGGAATGAGAAAGCGGACTCGCTAGCTAAGGTGGGCGCTTTAGAAGGCACTCTTTTTGAAAGGCAAATTGCTTATAATGAATTTTTCCACATTCCTCGTCAGTATATGCTCGTAAGTCGGCAGCGCATGTGGAGTGGAGATGAGTTCGGTCGTTGGTTACACACGATTATCCCTAAGGTCTCGACGAGGGCATGGTTCAAGGGATTGAATATAGGTCGTGATTTCATTCACGTGATATCTCGGCTTATGTCCAATCACTACAACCTAAACGCGCATCTCTGTCGCATTGGGCTCGCAGCAAACAATCTTTGTGATTGTGGCGATGGCTACCACGACATCGAGCATGTTGTCTGGTCGTGTATCCGGTTCCATGCTGCTCCCTCTCAGCTCTCTAGAGCACTAAGAGCACAAGGCAGACAATCGGATATCCCCGTCCGGGATATCTTAGGTAGCCGTGATCCTGATCTTCTGCTTCATCTATACCTGTTCCTCAGAAACGCCGATGTCAACGTTTAATGATGTTTCCTTCGTTGTGTCCCCGTTTCATATCCCTCCTATCCGATCGATAAACTTTTACTTAGTCGCGGCAATACATACACACACTCTTTACAGATGCACGGGCCGAAGGTTGTGCAGTCCACTGATCATTCAACAAGAGCCAAAGGTTGTACCGATCATGACAACTCTACACGAACTGATGATTGCGCCGGCTAGTGACCATTCTATCCTGGATTCCTCGAGTCGAGAAAGACGCACCACGCTAGATATGAGGTACAGACTAGGGGGGCGTTGCTGATTAATGGTCAGCTGCATCCCAATAGGAAGTATCCCGTGTCGGGCACAGATACACGGGCCAAAGGTTGTGCAGTCCACTGATCATTCAACAAGAGCCAAGGTATCCCGTGTCGGGCACACGTACAGAGCATCGAAGACTGCAACATACCAATTATGAGAACACTTGTAATACTAACCTCGAGCCAACCGCGAGTAATCGGTTACATATTACTAACATAGATAATAAGAAAAATTGTATTGAACTCCCGGCCCCGTGAGGCTAACGCCATATGAGCCTTTATAAAAATATATATTGTGGAAAAAAAAAAAATACTGTGTAATTGTTTGGCATTGATTTTATAAACATATTATAAATATTAATAAATATAAATACGTATTAGATATAAGATAGGCTTAAGAATTGAGTATGATGAATGTGAGTGCGAATGTGAGTGTGAACATTGTCAACATATCCTTATATCCCTTCCTTTTCCTGAAAAAAATGTCACCCTTCTAAACTCGAGCAAACCGCGAGTAATAGGTTCTCTACTTCATTAACACTAGAATTAATGAAAAATGTTTATATATACTTGTAACAATACAGATAGGAGTTTGGCTCCTTTAAACTTATGTAACTGAGCCTGTAAAAATAAACGATTTAATAAAAAAAAATTAATAAATGCTCCTTACGACGATACATAAATATACGAGGGTAGTACTTAGCCTCATCGCCCGATGGTGTCAGTTTCGCAAGAGAGATTACTTATCGTGTAGTACATTCTCGTAAACGGCTACTGTCAACATTTCAGCCGAATCGAACTCGTAGTTTTGTTTTGACCGAACTGCTGCCCCATCCACCGTATTCTCCAGATTTGGCCCTGTGCGACTTTTTTTGACGTAGGACTACGTCTTAGATTAAGGGTGCCAAATCCGAAAACATGTCACGCTTTTGTGAAATAAAGTTAACGGTCATAACTATTCTTGCTGCGAGCGGATTTTCACGATTTGCATACCAATCGAATTGGAAATTTTCTAAGATTTGTTTGATATGCTATACATTACAATCCCATAGTCTGTATATAGTTTAAATTTATGAAAATCGGAAGCATCCCATTTCCCCATACATTTGTTATGTCCATTTGTGTGCTTTCCCGAACAGAGCTATCAATATCGGACAACTTATGCAGCCGCTAGAATAGAAACAACGAAGGGTGATATCGAAAAGAGAATATTTGCGAAGTAAACTCCACCCTTGCATAGTAAGTAAACTGTCGCTAGCGTATAAGTATTGCATCTCCTCTGAGGAAAATTCTCAGAATCCTTCTGTGCCCGAAACAACAAAGGTCGCTTATTCTGCTCGTTTTGTGTTTCATGTTTCCCCTCGAGCTGTGAACGCTAGCGAATATTTCACTTGAAGTGTGTTTCGATGTTTCATTTTTATGTTTGATGCTTGTTGAATGGCGATGCATGGAAGATTCCTCTCGTTAAATACTCAGTGCAATGCGTGCATTGATATAAAGAAACAAATTGCGGCACATGACCAATTAGTGTATTGTTCTTGCAAAGGTAAGAAAGAATCGTTGCTTCTCGAAATGATTCTACAAAACCACGCAAGCCATTAAACCTTATCAGGGTCTCCGGAACTTTTTACTAAAGAGTTATTTATTAAATTTCGACGTATTCGCAAATGATATCCGAAATGATAAACCAACAAATTTCAAAAAAAAAAAAAAAATTGCGTAGTTCTACGTCCTAAGCGGTCGTGTCTCGGATACGACCCCTCGAATTTTTTTGTTTCCAAACATGAAAAAGTCACTCGCCGGGCAGAGCTCGAGAAAACGTTTTTTTTTCAGATGGATTCAAGAAGTTGGAGCATCGCTGGGTCAAGTGAATCGAGCTAAAAGGAGACTATGTTGAGAAATAAATCGCCATGTTTCTATATATTTTTGTTTTTTTTTGTAGGCTAGGTACTTATTGGACTGCCCTCGTATGTTTCTTTTCAATGAATTTATTTGCGCAACTAAGTTTCCACTGTTTTTTTTTTAATATATCTACGCATATCTTAACTTGAAGAAAATAACATAATTTCCTGAAACAAACTTGACATAGGACTGTGATTGTGTATAGTAATTGCCTTTGAGTAGAGTTTTACATTGTTCATTTTTTTCTCTTTTGATACATTGAATGGAGGCCCTGAAAAATATATTTCATCAGCCAGTTAAATTCATTAATTGCATTTTTTACATAAGCAAACAACATGCTCGATATAATGACATGCTGGACCACAATTACATAAATTGTTAGTAGCAAGACCTACACGATAAAACGTGAATTGAGCACGAATTGATTGGACAACACCTTGTACTTCAATCTAATAAAATCTCTATCAACGTTCAACCTTTTGGACCAGGCTCTGTGAAACCATCCAATATCATATTCAAGATTATTCCTAGATCATCCCTCCTTTGATTCTGCCAACTGATAAATGTTTAAGGTAAATGATTTTGGTTTGTGATCATGGTTTGTCCACTTTTTTGAATGCTCTAATTCAGCGTTCCTGTGTCAATTAAGGTATTCGAATGTTTCAAAACATATAAATAAACTTGTCTTTTTCATGATTTATAGTACTTTTATAGTATATTTAGTATAGTCGCGGAGAGCAGAAATAAAATTTATCTGTGTTGAGTGTGTTGAGGTGAACACTTTTAAAATGCCCAAGAAAATGTAATATTCTGAAGAAAGCCTAAATTATGAATGGATCAATATGATAACAGTAAACTCAAGCAATGATGAATGCAACATCTACTTGTGAATTCGAATGTTTTCATTCGAAAATAGTGATTTCTAAAACCGGACAAACCATGATCAGAGGTGGTCAAACCATGATCATAATTCCTCTTTAAGGAAAATCGTTAAAAAAACATTTGAATAATTTCAACACCTTATGATAGTATTAGCAACTAGAGACTTGGGGCATTTCAACAAACCCAAACTCGTATCGATTATGTGTGATTTTCATGAAGAAAAATCGCTTGCATTTACTAGTTGCGTAGAAACACCCCAAATCGGACAAACCAAGATCATTTACCCTATTATCGGCAAATCGAGAGTAATTCATAATACGCATCTAATCACATTATGAGTTAACGCCGAATTGTAGGCCAAAAGATTGCTGGTCGCATTGTGGGGAAAAATGTGTGGCTGGTAAAATCAAAAAAACATGCCCATTTTAATTGTCAAATTGTTAACTTTTTCAACTATATTCACTGTTCATGGCTTAAGCAAAGAAAATGCTGGATAAATTTCCTGTCTAATAGTATACAACACAACATATATCGCAATAACGATTTTGAGTAATATGCGTTTGAAAACTCTTACGCAAGTACAGCGTTTGTTCCACAGAGAATGTGGAGAAAGGAAATATTACAATTTATACAGAGTATACTCAGTGCAAGCTACTGTCCTTATCGGCCCAATCCGTTTGAAAAAATAGTGAATAGGTTGAAAGATTTGAATCAAATGGATGCTTCTCCGTTTCATCTCTCATTTATCATCTTTCATTTTTCATTTCTATATCATATCTCTTCTTCAAATCGACTATTCGTACAGTGTACATGGACTTATCAGGTGTAATTAAGCCATTCACGATTCTGAAACACAGTCTTGATCCAGCTAGCGAGCAGGTAACATTCTTTTCTAATGCTGATGTCATACAAAATTGCTTTTTCGATGCAAAGAAATAATGGCGTATGAAAGAAATCGCACACAGCGGTGAAATTTTATTTGATGGAGGTACCGTGTCGATTTTCATGCCGTCTGGTGGAGAGTGTTTCAGTATTTTTGTATCATTTGCACAAAATATGGTTGTTTTTATGCGTTTCCAAAAGTAAATTGAAGTGGTTTAGAAATGTTGAGTAGTGGTGCTGTTGGAATAAATATATAATTGCCTTATGCTCCCGTGGTCGAGTGGGTAGCATCAAACCTAACATACCGAGGGTTCGCTACAATAAATCTTGAAAGTTATGGCATGATTCTATGAATAGGGACTTCAGATTCTGGACTGGTCAGTTTGTTTAACAGATCAAAACCCCATCAAGAACTTATGAGGAGTCTGAAACGCACATTGTTGAAATAGAATCATTTGATCAGTATAGTAATCCGGGATATAATGTTGCTGCGTGTTTATCACATTCTAGGCACACTGGCGGTGTTGCTATTTATGTTAGAGAATCAGTTCAATTCAATCTTCGCCTCAACGAAGTTATTGATGGTAACTGGATCTTGGGCATTACAGTTGAACATGAAGATGGGTAATTTCGGTGTTTTTTATCATAGTTCCAGCTCAAGCGACTTGCGTTTTGTTGAAATTTTAGAAAACTAGCTTGAAATGTTCCTTGACTCTAGCAAATTGAATATATTAGCTGGTGATTTCAATATTAATTGGCGTGATGACTACAATTCGAACCGTTTGAAGCGTGTGTCCGATTTCTTCAATTTGAAACAAACAGTCCATGAATTTACGCGCATTTCCAGGTACAGTAAAACTTTAATTGATCATGTTTATTCCAATTTTGATACTATTTACACAGTCACGGATACCAATTTGAAAATAACCGATCATGAGACTTTAATTATCAATATTGTAGATAATCTCGTGGTAAATGAAGATGTTGTGAAATTAAAGTGCTGGAGGAAATATTCGATGCATGCTGTTTCGAATTTCGTAGTGAGAAGCCTGGATTTTCCATTCGAGGTCTGTAATTTAGATGAATCAGCGGCTGTTCTAACTAATACCTTGAAAACGTGTACAAATCGGCTTGTTACGCTAAAATTTATTCCTATGAAAAACTTGAAAAACAGCTTGGATCTTTTACGCCTTAAACGTGAGCAATAGATATTCACAAACGATTAAGAAAACTCGTTGTGAATATATTCAGAGAAAGATTGATCTGCATCAAAGCAACAGCAAGGAGTTATGGAAAATTTTTAAATCTTTATTAAAACCTAGTAATAGCAAACCGGGGTCCATAACTTTTAATGGCACACTTGAACAGTCTGAACAGGCTTAACGATTATTTTGTCAATAGTGTTTCATTGATCAATCAGTCCAATGAATTGGTTGATGAACCTGATGAAATAAAACAGCCGGTTAATAGCGGTTGTAGATTTGAAAGATTTCACCCAATTACATTTAACGAACTTAGAACTATTTGCTTTTCTTTAGGAAAAACGGCTGGAGTGGATAATATTAATGCTAGAGTTATTCAAGATTTTTTTCATGTCATCGATCACATCTTACTGGATCTTATTAATAAATCTTTGCTAACTGGGCATGTGGCTAAGGTGTGGAAGGAATCTTTAATAGTTCCAATTCAAAAGGTTGCTGGAACGATTAAAGCCGAAGAGTTTCGTCCCATCAACATGTTGCACACACTAGAGAAAATATTAGAAGTAGTCGTTAAAGGCCTGCTGCTGGAATATTTAAATTGCAATGCTTTGCTAATACCAGAACAATCGGGATATCGGGAAGGTCATTCCTGTGAAACCGCATTGAACATGGTATTAGCTAGCAAAATGGAAAGAGAAGCTAGAGTGCAAAGAGAATATCATTGCTGTTTTCTTGGATCTAAAACGCGCTTTCGAAACAATTTCTAGGCCCTTGTTGTTGAATACGATTAAGCGCTTTGGATTTACGGGTACTGCATACAAATGGTATGAAAGCTATTTAAATGTCATAACTCAACGGACTATTTTTAATGATTCAATTTCCAATCCCCTAGGGAATAATCTTGGAGTACCTCAGGAAAGTGGATTAGGGCCCCTTTTATTTATCATGTATATCAATGACATGCGAAGAGTTTTACGATTTTGTGATATCAATCGATTTTGTGATATCAAACTTTTTGCAGACTGTGTTATTCATTGCAGCGAATGATTTAGATCAGGCCGTTTTACGTTTGAATGGAGATTTACATTCTTTAAGTAGATGGTTGAAATTGAAATTGAACATAAGTAAAACTAAATATATGGTAATCTCGTGAAATCGTTTAAATGAAAACGTCTCCATCGTGATTGATAATGAGACTATTGATCGAGTTCGGGACATTCAATATCTTGGCGTGATTATGGATGACAAACTCAAGTTCAACATTCGCATTGACAATGTCATCTAGAAAATTGCCAAAAAGTATGGAATCTTATGTCGATTGAAAAACGATTTAACTATTTGCAGCAAAACACAGCTATTCAAATCAATCATCTCTCCTCATTTAGATTTTTGCTCTTCCATTTTATTTTTAGCCAATAATACACAAATATCGAGATTACAGCGCTTGCAAAACAAAATAATGCGGTTGATACTAAAATGTAACAGATTCACTTCCTCATCTTCAATGTTGGACGCTCTGCAATGGTTATCCGTGAAGCAAAGAGTTGTTTATTTAACTATGGTGTTCATTTTTCAAGTAATTAACGGTTTGCTGCCTCGATATTTGTGTGACCTAGTTGAAAGAGGAAGTGACTTTCATAGTTATAACACTAGAAACGCGAACGAATTAAGAACACTTCATTTCTTGTCATGTGCTTCACAAAATTCGTTGTACTTCAAAGGAATAAATGTGTTCAACTCGATGCCAAGACATATTAAATGCGCAACAACACTTACTGGCACTGTATTTCACACGTAAAAGCTGTGTTTTATTGACAGCCGAACGAGTTTTTTTTAAATTTTTATGGCGAAGGTCTTTACTGACGAAGTTTTATACGAACGGATAAATTAATGTGGACAATTTTTTTGCAGTTTGTTTTTAATATTTTCAATGAATCTGACGAAGTGTTTTTGAACGGATTATATTATGTAGACTATTTAAATTTTTTCAATTATCTTTTTTTTAAATTTGTATTGATCTCTATTACGTCTGTCATGATCTTGGTGATGATGGACTATTTAAATTTTTATTTTGTCGTTTTTATAGTTGTATTAGTTAAAAAAAATAAAAGTTGTCTACAAAAGATTGAACGTCGCGCGCCGCGCACAGATATAAAGGATATTAAATTGAAAGTTTTTTAAGTGCCGGTCTAGGAAATTTTCATAAAAATATATGTCCAGTATCATATAAAAATCGGTTTTTAATGTAGTTAAACGTCTACGTCTCCTAGTTCAGTGCTTTTTCGAGAAACATTATCGTGGTAATACGATTTGGAGCCGAACGACAAAATTCAGTTTTAGGGTTGTAAAATAGGACGACATCTTTTGTTAAAGGTGGCTCATAGTTACTTGGCTTTTAAAATCACCTCACGAGGGAAGGTGGGATAATAAATAGCACTAATTGGGTCGCTATGGAAGCGAGCCAATAGCGTATTTTTAATTGAACAAATTTCATAAAACAGTCGTTCTGATACCAATATTTTCGATGGATCAACTCAGAGTGTGCTTCGAATGGAAATATAAACTATGTAAGTGTTAATTTAACTAACGCTTCAGCTTGGCTGCCGCTTTGTACGCGTCATTTGTAAGATTTAAGAATACCTCAAATAATAAATAGGTGTCTTAAAAACAACCATGGTAAATAATAGTATAATTCGAGTTTAGTTTAATTTCTCAAAACAAAATAAACAATTTAGATACTTTTAAACAAAACAGCTTTGTGAATACATTCTAAAACTTCGCTTTCGGAACTGCCACGTACAACAATCAACACATGATCTTCATCAACTTCCGTTGTGACAATCTACAGTTAACAATCTTTCTCTGTTCATTCAATGCACGCAAAGCACAGTTTTCCTTCTTTTTTCACATCAAAAAAGTGACAACAATAGCCACGTGATTGACCAAAGTCACGAAACGGCGAGGGAAGTCTATTTTTCCAGAAAATTTCCAATTCAACGTCATTCGTATTTTATCAATCATTTTCACGTATCGTGTGTGCGATAGACTCTGCCACGGCATAATGAATGACCGTTCGGCTGCCGAACGTTGGCCGGAAAATGATAATTTATTTTTAATGAACTTTTCCTGCAGGACTGCTCACTTTGCTGGTCCTTCCTCCGATGAGGGTGAACCGGGTAGCGGCGGTGGTAATCCGATACCAATTTTGATCCATTTTTTCGGACAATGTTTGGTTACATCGTTTTGTGTGTTGTGAATGTGGGTTTCCTTTCGCTTTCGGTTTTTTGGGAAATTCTCCCCCGTTCTCTGTCCGGTTGTGGGTTAAGTGGATGGGTCTTGTTCCGCCTTTGACGCGCTGCTTTCGGAAGTATTTCCACACAAAAGGGTGGGAATCGGGATCAGGTTTCAGGGCACGAGTCTCGACAGCGAAAGGGTTTGTATTTGCTGTTGGTGGTGGGAAATGTGAGCCGCTTTTTGTGGCATTGTTGGCACACTTGGGATTCAATTAGCAAGTTGACACTTCCACGGATTTCGACGCTGGGTAATGAACAAGCATTAGGCTGTTTGTGAAGTGTATCAGCGTAATTTGGAGTGTTCTCCAAATATATCAAAATGAATAAAAAAAAACTAATTTGCAATAGAGATGTAATGAATTTCAACAGCCCATAAATTGCACGGTCATTCCAAGGGTGTCTTTATTTGTCAACCGAAAAAAACGGAACAAAAAAACTGCCGTTTATCAAATTTATCGGTTCCACGTATTAGCCGGGCATCGAGCCAGGTTTTTCGCTTCTCTCCGTTCCTCCAACGGTTGGGACTACGCATTTGCGTAAAAAACACAATCTCGTTATTTACGATAATGTCCATTTTATTGTTATTCCACGCTTTCACAAATTGCCCCAGCTCGCAATGGACACCGAAAACAACGCAGTGTCATATTTTGTTGCTCATTTGAAATTCAAAACTCTCGCTCGCGTCTAGTCTTGTGTCCTTTCCGAGGTCCGATCCAGGGGGAAAAATATTTAGGTTACCCTCTCTCTGACCAACGAGCGGAAACGTAAACTAATATCCCGAAAAACCTCAACGGAATTAATTTGCTCGCCGCTTTCCTTTCCAATATATCTCGCGGTATCGCAGCGAATCTTCGCACCTTTACGTGTTCCTTTTGGACCGGGGGAACAGAAAAAATACTGCACCAGACCCGCAATTCATCACCACCCTTTTTCACAAGTAAAAGCTGCAAGAGAGACACAGACACAGAAAAGCGAACAGTCTCTAAAACAATTAACTACATGTTGATTACAATGTTAACATGTTAATTATGTCCAAGGAGAAGCGGAAATAAATTCCACTTTCTGAGTCCGACTAATGATTTTGGGTACCCTAATTCACGCCGGCCTGGTCGGGAGAGAGAAAGAAGCTCACCTTCAATGGCGACGAGGCCAATAAATTTTCCTATGCAAATGAGGTTGGTTTATTTCTTTTAATTACTGGAAATCCCGGAACGGACCGCATAGGCATTTGATGGCTTTTTTGGTGAAGGGAACGAACCCGAGTTGTAGGAAAGTAGTGCGGTGCCCAAAGGACCTCTCTTTGGTCCTCGCGTCCGGTCGGGTAAATTTAGATGATATTAAGATTTAAAGCTATGAGAAATCTTTTTCAGATTTTTTTTTTCTGCCAGGACAAACGACCAAGGATGCCACTTTTTGTCGGTTCTAAACGGGAGGGGGAAAAGGTTCCAGAAGGTCCTACTAATGGGCTGTCATTATTTTGATTTAGTGAGGTTTGATAGTTTCTTTTGTTAAGCTGGTGGTGGATTATGTAAGTGTCATATTAACAGTTTTGTTTTTTTTGCGGCTGCGTAACTCGTTTTTCGTAAGATGCGATTAGACAACCGCTTTTCCTCATGAATTTATTTTGGAATGGCTCATCAGCGTAAGAACAATGCTTAAACCTAGCTATTTCGACCGGGACCTCTAAGTTGGCGGTCGGCGTTATTTATGTCCCACCCAACCTATACAATGAAACTGAAGTGATCGTCAACTATTGAAGCAAATGAGACTCTTAATTCTAATGATGATCTATTGCTGTTTGGAGACTGCAACCGCGCTGGCTTTTCTTGGAAATGGAATACAAACAACAGATATTTAGTAGTCGATACTCAGCATTCTCTTGTATATGCTGGCAGTTTCTATCTTTTAGATGGCGTTGCCTTAAGCGGTCTCTACCAGATCAATCCAATGTCAATCAAAATGGTAGGCTCTTGGATCTCATATTGCATATTGACATGCTGTGCAATATAGACCCTCATCATCCGCCCGTCATGGTTAGATTTGACAAGCCTATCGGTACCTAGTTTGACGATGATTTTGATCCCAATGCGTTGACTTCCGGCGTGGTGATTATGATGCAATTAATGCTGCACTTTGCAATGCCGATTGGACCTTTTTGACGATCGGTGATGATGCTAATGATACAGTTGATAGCTTCAACGTTATGATTCATGAATTAATCTTACAACATGTCCCTCGGGTTCGTCCACGGCGTAAACCGGTATGGGTTAATCAAGAACTTGGCCGTCTCAAACGCCGCAAAAATGCCTGCCTTCGCGCTTGTCACTCACTCAGATGTGCAACTGTCATCTTTTCAAGTTGGCAAGCCGGGAACACAAAACATTGAACAGAATATTATATTTCAACTATGTGCGTAAGACGGAACGTAATCTGCGAGGCAACCCGAAGAACTTTTGGCGATATGTTAATAGTAAACGTAAAGAGAATGGCCTGCCGTTGACTATGTTTCTTGATGAAGAAGTGGCGACTTCCACTAGTAGTAAATGTCCTTTGTTTGCAAAATACTTCATTAGTGTTTTCAGCGATGAATCAATATCTCCAGATAATACAATTAATGCTTTGCGTTTCGTTGCAAGTGACAGATTTTCAGCTGGTACTTTTTTCAGTTCTCGCAGAGGACGTTGCTTACGCAGTATATAAAATGGAACAATCTTATTGTCCAGGGCGTGATGGTATTCCTGCTGTTTTATTGAAAATTTTTTGTGAAACACTGAAATCTACAATCGCTTCAATATTCAACATCTCTCTACGCCGGCAAAAGTTTCCTGATAGCTGAAATCATCATTCATGTTTCCTGTGTTCAAGAAAGACAACAAGCACAGTGTGGAGAACTATCGCGGAATCACTTTTCTGTACGCTTGCTCCAAGGTGTTTGAGGCCATTGTTTATAAACATCTTCTGTTTAGGGTCAAAAGTTACATCTCTACTGCTCAACATGGTTTTTACCCTGGCCGATCAGTTTCAAATAATTTATTGGAATTCACATCGCTATGCTTGCGTACTATGGAACAAGGTAATCAGATCGACACCAATGGACCATGGAATCTTGCTGGCAAAACTCAACAAACTAGGAGTATCATCTGGCCTGCTTTCGTGGCTACGCACTTAAAGGGTGTGTCACATCAAATTGCATCACGGAAAAAACGCTGTAGAAATTCGCCCAGTAGACCGATCCTTTTGAAAATTTTAGACAGTAAAATAAAAACTATTAAACAACTTTTGGCATTTTCTTTTTATTCATACTTCGAGCCCAAGCCCGTATGCTCGCACCTTCCTCTTTACCCCGTTCATAAGGTTCTGTACAAGGTCAGGTTGTAGTTTTTTTTGAACATAAATCCATTTTCTCTTGAAGTCCGCCTCCGATTTGACAACTTTTGGGTTCTTCCGGAGGGCCTGCTTCATAATCGCCCAATATTTCTCTATTGGGCGAAGCTCCGGCGCGTTGGGCGGGTTCATTTCCTTTGGCACGAAGGTGACCCCGTTGGCTTCGTACCACTCCAACACGTCCTTTGAATAGTGGCACGAAGCAAGATCCGGCCAGAAGATGGTCGGCCCCTCATGCTGCTTCAATAGTGGTAGTAAGCGCTTCTGTAGGCACTCCTTAAGGTAAACCTGCCCGTTTACCGTGCCGGTCATCACGAAGGGGGCGCTCCGCTTTTCGCAAGAGCAGATCGCTTGCCACACCATGTACTTTTTGGCAAACTTGGATAGTTTCTACTTGCGAATCTCCTCCGGAACGCTGAATTTGTCCTCTGCAGAGAAGAACAACAGGCCCGGCAGCTGACGAAAGTCCGCTTTGACGTAGGTTTCGTCGTCCATTACCAGGCAATGCGGCTTCGTCAGCATTTCGGTGTACAGCTTCCGGGCTCGCGTCTTCCCTACCATGTTTTGCCTTTCGTCGCGGTTAGGAGCCTTCTGAAGGCTCTCCCTCCCGCTGCTTGGACAGCTGGACGAATGAACTTGACAAATTCAGCTTATTGGCGACATCCCGGACCGAACTTCTCGGATCACGTCCAAACTGCTTAACTACGCGCTTGTGATCTTTTTCACTGACGGAGCATCCATTTTTGCCGTTCTTCACCTTCCGGTCGATGGTTAGGTTCTCGAAGTATCGTTTTAGTACTCTGCTGACCGTGGATTGGACGATTCCCAGCATCATACCGACGTCCCGATGTGACAACTCCGGATTCTCGAAATGAGTGCGCAGGAATAATTCACGACGCTCTTTTTCGTCCGACGACATTTTTCCAAATTTACGAAAAATTGACAGTGAAGCATGGCCAACGTGATCTATACACTCTTATCTGATTATAAGCGAAAGCTGAAGATATAATTCCTAAAAATTAAATTTCTACAGCGTTTTTTCCGTGATGCAATTTGATGTGACACACCCTTTAGTGGCACGAAGCAAGATCCGGCCAGAAGATGGTCGGCCCCTCATGCTGCTTCAATAGTGGTAGTAAGCGCTTCTGTAGGCACTCCTTAAGGTAAACTTGCCCGTTTACCGTGCCGGTCATCACGAAGGGGGCGCTCCGCTTTCCGCAAGAGCAGATCGCTTGCCACACCATGTACTTTTTGGCAAACTTGGATAGTTTCTGCTTGCGAATCTCCTCCGGAACGCTGAATTTGTCCTCTGCGGAGAAGAACAACAGGCCCGGCAGCTGACGAAAGTCCGCTTTGATGTAGGTTTCGTCGTCCATTACCAGGCAATGCGGCTTCGTCAGCATTTCGGTGTACAGCTTCCGGGCTCGCGTCTTCCCTACCATGTTTTGCCTTTCGTCGCGGTTAGGAGCCTTCTGAACCTTGTATGTACGCAGGCCCTCCCGCTGCTTGGTCCGCTGGACGAATGAACTTGACAAATTCGGCTTATTGGCGACATCCCGGACCGAACTTCTCGGATCACGTCTAAACTGCTTAACTACGCGCTTGTGATCTTTTTCACTGACGGAGCATCCATTTTTGCCGTTCTTCACCTTCCGGTCGATGGTTAGGTTCTCGAAGTATCGTTTTAGTACTCTGCTGACCGTGGATTGGACGATTCCCAGCATCTTACCGATGTCCCGATGTGACAACTCCGGATTCTCGAAATGAGTGCACAGGATTAATTCACGACGCTCTTTTTCGTTCGACGACATTTTTCCAAATTTACGAAAAATTGACAGTGAAGCATGGCCAACGTGATCTATACACTCTTATCTGATTATAAGCGAAAGCTGAAGATATAATTCCTAAAAATTAAATTCCTACAGCGTTTTTTCCGTGATGCAATTTGATGTGACACACCCTTTATCTACTCAATCGCCAAATTTCCGCAAAAATGGGTTCTTCCCAATCGAGGTGGCCCCAGAATGGTTCCGGAGTACCGCAAGGTGGCATTTTAGGACCTTTGCTATTCTCGCGACATTACTCGACTATTGCCTCATGGAACCAGGTTATGTTACGCTAACGATGTAAAAATTTATCTGCCAATTGAGACCGCTTCAGACTGTCTGCAACTCCAAAACTTGATTGCTAAAACAAAAAAAAAACTATCAGTATTCTGAAATGCACTGCTATCAGCTTTACTCGTAAAATAGCCCATAGTTTTTCACTATAGCATTAATGACTCATTACTCCAGCGCAGTGACATCGTCACGGATCTCGGTATTATTTTGGATAGCCCAATGTCGTTTAGACAGCACTACATCTATATCATCAACAAAGCGTATCGTCAGCTTGGAATTATCTTTCGGATTGGCAGAGAATTCTGTGATCCTGGCACTCTACGAATTCTTTATTGCTATTTAGTGGGTTCCATCCTTGAGTCTAGCTGTTTTGTTTGGAATCCGCATTATGACTGTTGGATACTTCGTCTCGAACGGATACAAAAATGCTTCATTCGTAAAATTTGTCGTGTGCTACCTTGGCGAAATTATGATGTTTACCACCTTATGGGGGACTTTGCCAGCTAGGTGGCATAGCTACTCTTGAGCAGCGATGCAAGGATATCACTGCAAAGACGGATCATCAAATTCTGTCAGGACATTTCGACTGTCCTGCTGTCCTGTCGCGACTCCAGCTGTACTGCCCTCTTCGGCCTCAACGGAATCAACAATTGTTACGGGTTGAAGCGCACCGCACTAATTATGGACTTCATGAACCTATTCGGCAGATGGCGTTGGAATATAATCGTCGTGGAAATTACTTGTCTTTTGACGTAGGATTACGTCTTTCGGGAACATATTGAGGTACAAATTGAAAATCGAAAATCGAGCACATCGTGAAAATTGTCCAATTTCAAACGCTTATTGCTCAGTCATTTCATGATGGATTGATGAAATTTTTGCGTCAATCGATTTCGGCACTCCGTAACAATTTTTTATATTGAAGAAAATAATATATTTTATGAAACTGACTATCGAACAATTGAAAAATCTCAACCCCTATCCTAACGGAAATACCCACTTCTGATTGGTCGAAATTGACGACACATGCGGCGGGTCCCTAACAGAGACATCAAAACCAAGCTGCCTGGGGGAAATCGACATTGCAAATACATGAAAGTAGGAGGAGTTTTCGTTCCTGCCGAAATGTATTCCCTAACAGAGACATCAGAACCAAGGTGCCCGAGGGAAATCGACATTGCAAATATATGCAAGTCGGGGTATTTTTATATTGCAAGTAAGGTGTGTGATACGATTAATTCTAGCAAATAAAAGTAAAATTTGGAAATTAAATGTGGGTTGCTTCGTGAAATTTCATACCAATGACCGATCGTGTATTGTGAAAAATTTAGCACAAGTGTAAGTGTAAAATTGTATATGGTAGCAGTTAAAAATGATTGATATATGAAACGATTTATTTCAATTTTCATTAATTAAAACCAAGGTATGTTCCCGCTCTAGAACGAGTCGTTTGTTTAAGCTGTCTGTTTTGTTGTGTTAATTTTCACATTGGTGAGTTTTTTTTTCTCTTCATTTCATCCATACATAACACAGGAGGCATCTCGTTTTTATCATATCTCGTTCCACTTCTGTATCTTTTATCTGATACGCACCTTCCAACGACTGTTTACCATCCTTCTGTCATCATCACTCGGTAAACTCTGGTGGAGTGAGCAAACAATACCCAACAACCAAAAAAATGGCCCAAATCATAGTCGAAGAGTTTAACGATGTAATAATTCAAACATCCAAAATCAGCAGAAAGCCTAACGGAATCCTACGTCAACTATGCGGTCGTGTCTCGGACACAACCCTCTTTTGACTTTTTAGACTGTTTTGTGTGCAACTGTGAAATGTATGTTTAGTATAATATATTTATCATTGTTATTAATTTTTGTTACTTGCTCTATTTTAATGTTATTTTCATTTGTATACTTTTTTGTGAAAAGATATTGAGTTTTTATGCCGCTTTGAGTTAAAATTTCACGTTTGCTCAAGGTGGCCAGAGCCCATTTTTTCATTTGGGCGAAGATCTGTCAAATTTACCAAAGTTGGGAATGAAAATAAAGCAGTGGTTCGAGTGACGAACCAGCATAAAGGCTGGAAATTACTATATACAGTAAAAAAAACTATGCAGTATAATCCCTTAGCCAAATTCTCAAAAGGTGAAATGTTATCTGGTTGCAAATTTAATATTCGTAAAACTTCAGCACAACCCATAATATCGAAAAGTGCTTGCCTTCATCGATGAGCACTCCCGAAAAACTCCATCAATCAATCGCACCAGGACTATCTTCACTTCTATCAAATCGGCTCCCTCTCTACCAGTTCCGTTTCCACGAGTGCCGCTCTCATCCACATCCAATAGCCAAAATTGTATGCAAACAGGATTAATCACTGGAACAATATTTGCATAAATTGTGCGGCGTCCGGAGAGAGACAGACAAAGAGTGCGCATCTATCGGAAAACATTACAACAAAATAAAACAACCACTTTTCGGAGTTATTGGTGTTGTTCTCCGCTTATACTGCAAAAAAGCAGGGAGTCATTAACAACCTTTCTGTGGCGCTGCAACCCCTTATCCGGCTGTCATGCCTCAACAAGTCGAACAAAGGGATGATGACTTTTTAATACACGATCATCAATCATCGTATCCTTCCAAACACCAGCATCGGTAAGCGGGAAAAATCAGTGAAACAAAAAAAAAAGCACTACAACCGACAATGAATCGTCGTCCCAGACGAAAAGTGTATGAATTTTAAAATCCACGAAAGGGTTGATCCTGGGTCCTGGCGAGAGCGAACGGTTTGCCATCGCGGTGGTAATGAAATTTAAATATTTAGAAAATTTGCATAAAAATCAAAGCTGTTAATATGCAAACATATTCATTCGGCGACGGCTGGCGAATGCTGCTGGCGTCTCGAAGAGTGGCAAAACAGATATAAGCTTTTCCTCGGTCGGAAAGGAAAACTAGAGGCGTCATTGGTGACGCTTCATTTAACCCTTTTTCTCACTTCCTTGGCAGCCGGACAAAGAAACCGAAGTGTGCCCCTTCCTAGCCAGATTGGATGGCTGGTTTGTGTTTTTATTTGGTTGGTATTTGCTGGTCGACTTTCGGCCGCCGGGAGAGGGTTTTTATTGTAAAGATCGATCCATTTGGAAGATTAGCAGTGTTTCTTTGATAGAATTTTTAGTTTATTTTAGTACCGATAAAGAGATAATCCTAGCGAGTGGCGTAGCGGATTTTTTGCATTAATTCTTGAATGTTTATAATCTCATATTTTACCGGACTGTCTTATGCGACAATTTGTATTCCAGGAAAACAAATGGATATAAAAATTTAAAAGAGATATACAATTTACGAACAAAGCTATATTTTTGGTGGAGTGAATGCGGAACGTTCGGTCGAGCACGATACACGATCGGCGTTAAGTCAGAGCGGACCTAGTGACATTGCGCAATAAAAAAATCAACTCGAAGTTTGAAACTCTGTACTTTTTACCCTTGCAATTTTTATCTCTCTTTTGGCATTGGACTATCTCTTTGATTTCTATATAGGGGGGTCACTCTACGAAAAATGTAACGATTCATCAAGAGTTTTCAAACGCATACCGTGGTAGACATTCGTTTAGCCGCACCCTATTTTTCCTCAATATTTTTCAAAATAAGTCAATTCTTTGTACAGTTTTGCTCATAAAAGACGATTATTGTGTATTGTCATCGAATTCATTCTAAAAAAACAGGAAGTGGGTTATATCTGTGGTATAACCGCAAGGGTGACGTAGGACTATCGTTGATTCAGTGATCATTCGTTTTTAGTTGCATTTAGTTGCATTCTGAATGAATGAATAAATGAATATTTGAGGGACTTCGAAAACGAGAGCGTTACGTTGAAGGCACAATATTCAGCAAAAGAAACAATCACTTATTAGTTGTCAGGTCAGGTCAGGTCAGGTCAGGTCAGGCCTCTCTGTCCAGCTCGTTCAGCTCGTTCAGTAACGATGTTGTCTTGTCGATGTCCTCACGAAAAATGAATGCGTTTCACCATCAGAGTATCGCTTAAGTATGCTTTTTTGTCCGATTGAATCGAGAGAAGGGTGGTTTACGATGGCAATTTGGAAGGCAAACTAGAGGCGAATGAACTCCCTGAGTTTGCAACTTTCAGCTACTGAGCAATAATCGTTTATGGTATCAATCTCCTCCTGATGGATTCCCTTCTGGCCTAAGGTGCACAAACAGGCTCTTGGTGACACCGTTCATCCGCGCTTTCATGATAAACGAAGAGCTTCACCACAACAGCGACAACATGCTCCAATCGCTGTTCAATTAGAACTGAGTGGATTTCCGAGCGGCGCTCGCTTATATACCGATTGGTGATTTCAATAGCCTGTTTTGAAAGCAATTTTAAGACTATTGAAACAAGTTTTTGGATCAAAAAGTAACAAGTATAGAACGCGTAGACATTTTATCTTTCGAATGAAGTGTTTATCATACCATTTCGGTCAGTTGTTTAAGAGCTATTAACGCTCAAAATCTCGGTCTCCGGCGTAACGCTTTCGTTTTCGAAATTTTGATTTTACACCCCGATATAGAAATAAAAGACGTAGTCCTATGTCAAAAAAGTATAAATTCACTTTTTGTTTTCCAAGTAATTCAAATATGTGGAATCAGGGTGGACATTCGTTTAGCCGCATCCTAAAATTTCAATAACATAAAATTTGTGCGGCAAATTTCAAGTACAATCGGTAGCTAATGTTTAGTATGTCCACCTTCATTTCGGATCACTTTGAAAACTCGATTTGGCAGACAGCTTTTAAAGTGTTGCCATATTGATTATAGCCCAACATTCCTGATTTACTGCCTTGAGACTGGAAATGTTGTCAAATTGTCATCCGTTTGCATAGACCATCTCGGCCAAGATTCTCCATAGGTTCTCTATGGGATTGCAATCGACTGCCAGCAGGTCATTCAAGAAGCGGAATGTCCTTCTCGGCAAACCATGCTTTCGATTGCTTGGAAACGTGGATCTATGCATAATCCTGCTGAAAAAAACGTTATGGGTACAAATATTATTAACTTGTTTACGTTATGCCTAGATTAGACCTGAAGTCAGGTATCTCTAAGCTTCCTCTGTATAGGTATATAAAGTCAGGTATCTTTAAGCTACCTCTGTACAGGTATATAAAGTCAGGTACCTTTAAGGTACCTCTATAATGTATATAAAGTTACTCATATTCAAACATCGTTCATCAGTCGAACATTTTCCTTGTAGAGTGAATAACAGTATACCACAATGGACTACAAACATTTTTTTTCGTGTTGTAGACCGTTTCCGAATAACGGTAAGAAATGTTCATCTGAAAAACGTTTCTCAACCGTGTCAATGATTGAGAAACTTAAGTCAATGGGATGCAATATCCTTTTAGATACATCTTCATAAATTTGTGGATCATGCCGTTTATCTGTATACTCTTCCAAACCAAAGCAGTGTAATACTGAGGAGCAGATCAGTACAGCAGTAGGAAATACTTTAGAAGAAGTACCATCAATAGTTTGGGTCGTTTCAGCATCTTCGCAAGATTCCCAAAACAGCAATATACCAGAGTATTCCCGAGCGTACAACATTGAGCTATTCAACAAGGGAATCCCGGTATTAACGTTTCACCAATAATGACGAAAAGACTTGGACAGGCTAGTTACCCCGAACAAAAATCCAAAGAAATTTCTAAAGGTATTAAAAGAAATCTATTTTCCTTCTCACATGAAGAAGACGATGAGTCGAACTTTAAACAAAAGGCAAAAGAGTTTGATGAGAATATCAATCAGCTCAAAGAGAAATTTGACCACACAGAGACAACAAGATCAGAAAAAGTTAGAATTTTAGAATAGAATTTAGTTTTGCCTAAGTTTTGGTCCGTGCAAAAAACGGAAGAAGAATTTGGCGTTAATAAATATATGGCAATTCAAGCCAAAAAACTGGCAAATGAAAAAGGTGTATTGTCGACACCACATAGCAAATATGGACCAAGTTTAAGTGAAGATGTTAAAAATCATGTTTCGGAATTTTATAATGACAACGATATCAGTCGATCATTACCTGGAGACTATGTTTCTGTAGCCAAAGATGGGAAGCGTTAACACATCCAAAAAAGGTTATTAATAACATCATTACGGGAAACATTCAACAGATTTAAGGAACTTAATCCAAATTGCAAAATTGGATTTAGCTCTTTTGCATCAATGCGTCCGAAGCATTGCAAATTGCTGAGTAGTTCAGGAAATCATAACGTTTGTGTTTGTACATTCTATGAAAATGTAAATCTTACGCTTCATAGTCTCAAAAAATATTCCTTTAACATTGAATGCAAAGAATATATGGAGAAAATACTATGTAACATATCAAATAGATCAAAATACTGTTACCTTCGTGAATGTAAAAAATTCCCAACAATGGACGAGTTTGGAAACTGGTTTCTAGATGAGCTTCAGGAACGCAATTTAATTGAAATCACTTATGCACAATGGATTTCTACTGATCGATGCGACATAGAAACTCTTGTAAAATCGGTGGAAGAATTTGTATCGTATTTTTGCGAAAAAATAAAAAAAAAACTTACTCATGATTACATTAAAACACAACAGTGCACATTTCATTACAATATTAAAGCTAATTTGAAAATGAGGTTGTTGTGATTTGCGATTTCTCCGAAAATTATTCATTTGTGCTTCAAGATGAAGTTCAAAGTCATCACTGGAACAATGATCAAGCAACAATCCATCCATTCGTTGTTTATTATAGAGATGAAAAAGGTTCTCTGGAAAATTTAAGCTTTGTAGTTATATCTGAAGTTTGAAGTCATGACACAATAGCTGTGCAAGTATTTATTTCTAAATTGGTAACATTTTTGAAACAACAAATGCAGGTAAAAAAAATAAAATTCATGTCGGATGGTGCTGCATCCCAGTATAAAAATAGGAAAAATTTTGCGAGTTTATGTCAGTTTGAATCGAAATACGACATTGACACTAAATGGCATTTTTTTGCAACATCACACGGCAAAGGACCTTTTGATGCAATTGGTGGTCCATTAAAACGGATGGCAACAAGAGCTAGTTTGGCTAGGCAGCATGAACATCCGATTACGAGTGCAAAAACGTTATTTGACTGGGCTAGCAAGCGAAAAGAAGACTATCTTACAAAATTGTCATTTTCATATATGTCACAAGAAGAATATGATCAGGGTGTGGAAGAGTTGAGTAGCATGTATGATAACACCAAACAAATTCCAGGTACCCAAAAGTATCATTCTTTTGTACCTGTATCCGAGAATGAAGTAGCAGCAAAGTTGTACTCCAACGACAATGCAGCAAGTTATCATAATGTGTATAGAAATATAAGAAAATAATGAAAAAATTAAATTATATACAACAAAATTGTTAGTAGATAAAACTAAATGCTAAAAATTCTAGTATTATTATTAGTATCTCTTAAACTCCGATAAATATATATAAATAATATATAATATAAATAAATATAAACCCACATGTGTTCAAATGATTTTCAACGCAACTCCTAAACATATATTTTTACTAGAGATGAAACAGATATCCGGTATCCGGTCTATCCGGCCAATATTTGCTATCCGGCCGGATACCGGATATTAGAAAATATAAATAATTTTTCATCAACACAAGATAAACCATAACAAAATAGCTTATTAACATCATTCATACATAATTAAAAATAATGTTTGATTACTAAAATGCCAGATTTTTTCCCCAAAATTGAATTAATATTATTTATAGCAAATTTTGTCAATTGAATATACTTCTCAGAATTGATTCCAAATGTTAGAATCGTGTTTGCAATCGATTCGAAATGTTTTCGCATGGCAGTCGATTTCGTTTGCAATTAAATATTTTTCCTGAACGCGATACTGACTATTATTTTTGTTTACCATTTCGTTGAAACAGCCTAAAAAGATATCTTAAACTTCTCGTGTAAGATTATGTCTTTTTTGCTTAGTTCAAGAACTTCTAAATAGTCTGACATGATCCTCGGGTCCAAAAAGGTTGCATTAAGTAATTTGGATCTTTAATCCAAGTAATTGAAATGGCTTCCAGTGCAGTCTCTTCTTAGTCCAAAAGCTTTATTATGCAGCAAAATGTGACCTCCTATATACAGAAGAGACTAGAACTTATAATTCTTTTTATTTCCACAAACGATATAAGAAGCCAAACGCATTGCTCCATAAAGCCATAAAGTATGTTTTGTAGTGAATATCTCATATTATCATCCTTGAAGACAAAAAAAACTCATCGTTGTGATAGAAAATCCTTATCAGAATAAAATCTGTTCAAGATTCCTTGTAGAAAACTTGATAGTCTATTAAAGGATATTCGTTATAAACGGAAAATTTCATCATTATTTATTAATTTTAAACAAAAATGTGTTGATCTGTCTCCCTAAAATGTAATCCTTCATTTCATATTCGCAAATAAAAAAACAAATATCCGGCCTCGAAGCTTGCCGGATATTCGGTATCCGGTATCCGGCCAATCTACTATCCGTTTCATCACTAATTTTTACCATGATGATGTATTTGGAAAAGTTTTTGGAAATTATTAGCAAATTCATAAAATTTCATGAACATGTTTCAAAATATCTCGAGAATGGCTGCATTTAGAAGGAGATTTATAATGAGCTTTTTTGTTTTAAATCACATCACGAACCATAATTTGTGGCTAACAATGATTGTTAACATACAAAAACTCGAAGTTTCGGAAATTTATAAAAAATCGATGTTCCACAAAGTTCGTCAAAAATAGTTTTACCATCTTGGACCCATTTTTTAAATTTTCTACATGACTTCTATTGTATATGAAAAAAATTTTTAAAAAATTCAAAAATATGTATTTTGGATATTGCAAATTAAAGTTTTTTTTTTATAAAAAAAAGAGTACTAATTTTTTTCTCAGTGTGTATTTTTTCATGTTTAGACATCAATACTCAATACTCTTTCTAAGACACTATTTCGGTACGACTCATAGTTTTTGAGATATAAATTATCAAAGATTTCTCCTACTAAAATCGATACGCCCTTTTCAAAAGTTACGCTTGAGTCAAAAAAATCCCAATTGCTGTGGAAAACTCATATTTCCTTCAACCCAAACGGAATACAAACTTTCATTCGAATCAAAAATACTCATGTTTTGTCACTTGTCGATTTCATTTGGAATTGCTCTATAGGCTCGAGAAGACCACACTGCTAGCTGAAGATTTGAACACACTTGGAGTCTATACAGTCTATCTAATCTAATATTAAGTAGAAACGGAAGACGGAGACCGGCTAACGCGCATGGATGCTTGATAATCTGATGAGACGCCTAGGATCCTGCAACAAGCAACTCAAAACCGAGTTGAACGGAGTCGACATTTTTATACAGCATGAGCCATTCCAAATCTTGAACGTCAGGCAAGGTGAGTGGTGGGAATGGGGAATTAGGTGAGAATACCAATGATCAATATTGCAACCCACAAAAAATAGAAGTAAACTGGAAACGCTACGGGTTATTTGGACTTCATTTTCTGAACCTGTTATGTTTTCATACAGGGAGCTTCACGCTCGATGACTTTTCAGCAGGTATTTGGTAGCTATTCTTTATCCAATATTTTATTATCAAAGTTCATATTCTTCTTTTTTTAGGATACAAACGGAAATCCAAATCATTCCGGTTTTGAATTATAATGCTATAGTAAGTAGCTAATCAAACATTGGACAGATTATGAAAGGTGTTAGATTGAGTTTAATACGAATCTCGATGATTCGAAGATGAACATGGTTAGTTTGTTCTTTTTACCAATGAGAAAATCTTGCTATCGTTCAATACAAATAATGCATGTCATAAAATTCCGCATTTAATTGGGTACATTTTTGCATTTGATCTCAACAACATCAAACACACGTTATTTCCCTTTGCTATCGGTTGAATTAAAATGTCCGATGTTTAATTAAAACTACAACCACACTTCTCGGATTCTCGGTTCTAATCTGCTCTTCTTCCCGCCAAAACCTCTTCTCCTTGGCCAGTGGTGCCGCCACCCTATTTATCCGCATACTTCCGCTCGCGCGCTGGAAGTAATGATCGCTCGCTGATGCGTTACCACCACCAGAGAGGCTCGTATTTATCCTCTATTTGAGCCGAAAGCGCGATATTGTGCCCGAATTAGGTCGTATTTTGTCATATCTGTCAGCCAGGATTCCGCAATAAAAGCACACAAACACGCAGACTGGATTTTAGCCTTGTGGTGAAGCACCGTAGAATGGGGTGCGTTTGAGTCGCTACTCGGACCCCGGTTCACCAGACCGGGTGCATTTCAAGTTGACTGCGGTGGACAATCGGGAATCGGTTACGAAACAAGCGCGACGTGCGGAAGGTACATCACGGTGAACGTAATTCGGCCCAGTTACAGCTGGAAGAAGAGCGCACAACAACCCCTCTCGAAAACAAAAATGACACGATACAATAATAATAGGACACATTGACGCACAGTGGAGGACAATCGCTTGTCTCCCTGTTCGCTATCGTTGTTATTATTTCTGTCGAGAGTACTGTACTTTTATGACATCAGGCAGTAAGGTTTTCATTTTCCCCTTCCTTCGAACGGCACAAAACAGCTTCCTGACTGACTGAGGGGAGGAAGGTTCTATGAGTTACGGTCGGTGACACCGTTTACCGCCAACCCGCCGCAAATGGTGCTAGGAATCAGCGATTGGACCGACAATGGGTGCATCGACGGTTCCGCCACAATCTAAAGTGGTCAATGTTAGGCGACAAATGCAAACACGTGCATTTGATTTTTTCTAGCTTCTGGTTCCAGCAGGATTTAGGTTTTAAAATCTGCTTTTTCGTGTTGGAAATGAGTTCTGACACCCTCTCGGAGGCGGAGAAAAGGATTAAACGCGATTGAAGTGGGCGATAGGCGGTGTCAAGTTTCAAATGGAAATCATCTCGCGTAAATTGATTGGAAATAGGAAATGGATTAGGCATTATTGAAATTTTCCATTCAATCATACCAACTGATGTTGGGTAAAATAGTCGCTTTTGAAGTGCTGAAACGGAACATGATGCGGTTTCAGTTCATAATCTGTGAGCATAATTAATTCATCACTCGGACCTATTTGCCCTCGATAGTCCCGTTCCGTTCCTCCTATTGACTCGTGACTAATAATTGGCGCACTTTTCCGAAAACGGACAGCCGGCCGTCGCGGTTATGTAGCGCACAGTGCATTTAGTTACGCACCAACCCCGAAATCGTCGGCTCGTCGGTGTCAATTGATATTGGGAACTGATGCCATTAGTTGGACAACTATTTCCCATCCATTGGACCCAAAATGGAGAGCGAATGATTAATGTGCGAAATCATTAGAATGCACACAACGTTCGCCCAATCTCGTCACGCACTCCTTTCAGGAGAAGTTAAATAGTCCTTCTGTATGATGCCTGTGTGTATAAAGGGTGTGTCACATCAAATTGCATCACGGAAAAAACGCTGTAGAAATTCGCCCAGTAGACCGATCCTTTTGAAAATTTTAGACAGTAAAATAAAAACTATTAAACAACTTTTGGCATTTTCTTTTTATTCATACTTCGAGCCCAAGCCCGTATGCTCGCACCTTCCTCTTTATCCCGTCCATAAGGCTCTGTACAACATCAGGTTGTAGTTTTTTTTGAACAGAAATCCATTTTCTCTTGAAGTCCGCCTCCGATTTGACAACTTTTGGGTTCTTCCGGAGGGCCTGCTTCATAATCGCCCAATATTTCTCTATTGGGCGAAGCTCCGGGGCGTTGGGCGGGTTCATTTCCTTTAGCACGAAGATGACCCCGTTGGCTTCGTACCACTCCAACACGTCCTTTGAATAGTGGCACGAAATGAGATCCGGCCAGAAGATGGTCGGGCCCTCGTGCTGCTTCAATAGTGGTAGTAAGCGCTTCTGTAGGCACTCCTTAAGGTAAACCTGCCCGTTTACCGTGCCGGTCATCACGAAGGGGGCGCTCCGCTTTTCGCAAGAGCAGATCGCTTGCCACACCATGTACTTTTTGGCAAACTTGGATAGTTTCTGCTTGCGAATCTCCTCCGGAACGCTGAATTTGTCCTCTGCGGAGAAGAACAACAGGCCCAGCAGTCCGCTTTGACGTAGATTTCGTCGTCCATTACCAGGCAATGCGACTTCGTCAGCATTTCGGTGTACAGCTTCCGGGCTCGCGTCTTCCCCACCATGTTTTGCCTTTCGTCGCGGTTAGGAGCCTTCTGAACCTTGTATGTACGCAGGCCCTCCCGCTGCTTGGTCTTTATGAACTTTACAAATTCAGCTTATTGGCGACATCCCGGACCGAACTTCTCGGATCACGTCTGAACTGCTTAACTACGCGCTTGTGATCTTTTTCACTGACGGAGCATCCATTTTTGCCGTTCTTCACCTTCCGGTCGATGGTTAGGTTCTCGAAGTATCGTTTTAGTACTCTGCTGACCGTGGATTGGACGATTCCCAGCATCTTACCGATGTCCCGATGTGACAACTCCGGATTCTCGAAATAAGTGCACATGATTAATTCACGACGCTCTTTTTCGTTCGACGACATTTTTCCAAATTTACGAAAAATTGACAGTGAAGCATGGCCAACGTGATCTATACACTCTTATCTGATTATAAGCGGAAGCTGAAGATATAATTCCTAAAAATTAAATTTCTACAGCGTTTTTTCCGTGATGCAATTTGATGTGACACACCCTTTACATATCGGTACTCAGCGATCACCTAAATTAATTGATATACTCCGGGCCGATTGGGGATGATCATTTAGTTTTACGGTTATTCCATGCCAACCCGATATAGTGATTCTCAGATTTTCGTGAAAATTGGTAGCTTTATTCCTTATATCAAAATATTAGAACCAAATTTTTTTTGTTGCCCCTCTAACCTCGAGTAAACCGCGAGTAATCGGTCGAAACCTACTAAACTTAGGTTTAAGTTGAAATTCTGTAAAAACAAATCATGAATTAGTGGCTCCGCAAAGCTCATGCGATTGAGCCCTACAAATAAATTAATTGGAAAAAAAACATTTTTTTTAAATTTTTCATTGGGTGCCCATTTCTATTTTAGAATGGTCCGAAAAATCGAAATTTTCCTCTTTTTTCTAATTGACTATTTTTGAGATATACATTACTTTTGAACTATTGGGCCGATTTGGATGATCAACATATCAAATTAAACCTAATTAGCTGATCTTCTTTGAAAATATATTACGCTTGCAAAAAATGGGTTCTGTTTTCGTAAATATTGATTGTATTTGTTTTTTTATAGTTTACATGGTTTAGAGAAAACGGCGCTGTATTTTTTGACGTAGGACTACGTCTTACATTAAGGGTGCCTAATCAGAAAACAGGTCACGTTTTTATGAAATAAAGTTAATGTTAATAACTATTTTTGCTGCGAACGGATTTTAACGATTTGCGTACCAATCGAATCGGATTTTTTCTAAGATTTGTTTGATATGTTATACATTACAATCCCATAGTCTGTATATGGTTTAAATTGATGAAAACTGGAAGCATTCCCGTTTCCCTATACATTTGTTCTGTCCATTTGTGTGCTTTCCCGAACAGAGCTGTAAATAACGAGCAACTTATGCAGAAACAAACGGAGACGAATGAATCGTTGCATTTAAAGTCTCCGTCAACAAAGGAAAAGAAGAAGAAAAAAAGAAGAATAGGAGGATAGCGAAAAGTGAATATTTGCGAAGTAAGTAAGCTTACTTCGTAAGTAAGGAAAATTCTCAAAATCTTTCCGTGCCCGAACAACAAAGGTCGCTTATTCTACTCGTGTTGTGTTTTATGTTTTCCCTCGAGCTGTGAACGCTAGCGAATATTTCACTTGAAGTTTATCGCTGCAACTTTGTGCATCTATTAGACGCGTGTTTGATGCTTGTTGAATGGCGATGCACGAAAGATGCCTCTCGTTAAATACTCAGTGCATTGCATTCATTGATATAAAGAAACAAATTGCGACATATGACCAATTAGTGTATTGTTCTCGCAAAGGCTAGAAAAAATCGTTGCTTCTTGAAATGATTCTATACAAACACGCAAGCCATTAAACCTTGTCAGGGTTCCCGGAAATGTTTACTAAAGAGCTATTTATGAACTTTCGACGTATTCGCAAATGATATCCGAAATGAAACCAACAAATGTAAAAATATATATATATATATATATATTGCGTAGTCCTACGTCCTAAGCGGTCGTGTCTCAGATACAACCCCTCGTTTTTTTTTGTATTTTTCATAACCACGCCTTTTTACGTAACATATCCAAAAATCAGAGTTTTTTTTCCTTTTTGGGTTACGATCTTTCAAAATGAACATGTTTTCAGTCTTCATTCAATATTCCTATGCGACTAGACGAACATGCGCCTACATTGATTTCTAGTGACTGTGACATGGTTTAATTATTATTCCTTATCCAGTATTCCATGTTGAATAAAATAGAAGGGTCCAAGACACGACCGGATTATTCACTCAGAACTATGAAATTAGTGCATTCAATTCACCTGTATACCACTTCCGATATTATTTAGGAAGGAATGAAATTTAACCCTCCTGTACTCACGCGCAAAATCATAACTCGTATATTCGCGCACGGTGTCACAGACCGAAAGTTGTCTGTTATATTGCTATTGTGTACTGTTTAGACGTTATTGGTATTTTTTCCAAGAAAAGAACTCCAGAAAATATTTTTTTAAAAATTTATTCAGGTTTAATAGGCCTCTTTCCTCAAATGAATGTAATATTTGATACTCCGAAACAAATAACTTAGAAACGCTGATGTCAAAGTATAATTGTCAAAATATTGAACTTCCGGCCCCTTCGGGCTAACGTCAAATGAGAACAATATATTAGAAAAATGACAATAAATGAAATAACGTAAAAACGTATTTATCGATGGAGGTTTCATTAGGAACATACAGGGTCTTTTAGACTAAACGCCCACGTAAAAAAAATGAATAGCTCCTTATAGCAAAAAAAAAAAATTTCGCTCCGTCGATGGTAACACTACATTCCCCACTTCGGGACGTTAATATTCGGCTACCCGTTCAGTCTGATCAGATGGTTTCAATGTCAAGATGTACAATTTACAATAACTTGTATTTTTAGTGAAATCGTGAAATCCTCCTCTTATGGTAAGAATTTCAACATTTCTCGTCGTCGATTATTCCTCTGGGGGTACGTGAAGGACCGTTGCTATGTTAATAAGCCACAAAATTTGGAGGAACTTGAAGAAGAAATAACTCGGATTTTCAACAGCATCGAAATCGTAACATTAGTTGTGCATGAAGAATTTTGTTCATCGTTATCGCGTTATCAAAAATAGGGATAGTCACATCGAAATTGTCCTGAAATAAGCTTTATTTTAGTTTTTTTTTCAAAATAAAATACGGTTCACTTTTGTAGCAGTTATTAAAATTTGTTGCGTGGGCGTTTAATATGAAAGACCCTGTATTTGACTAAATTAAAACTCAAATCATGAGTTTCTGGGTGAAAACCATCAACTTTAAGTAGGATTGAAATATTGACAAGTTCCGCATCGCAAAATGAAGGTGTTGATAAGCTGTAAAAGTTGCGCGAAGACACTTTTGATGTAGAATTTCAAACATAAAAGTTAGAGAAAAAAAAACTGTTTTGTTATAATCACCCCAATGCAACTTTAAAAAAAGAGCTAAATCGATTATATTGAAATATAGGAAAAAGCTTTTATTCTACAAAGTTGATTAAATAAAACGGGAGCTACAACATTATCGAACTATGTTTATTTCTATCTATAAAGATAAGAAAGCTAGATTTTTTTTTATTTCGCCTAAAATTTTGGTCACCCTATAGGACCCTATAGGAGCTTATAGGACCAACATTTTGCCATGCAGAACTTGTCAGTTTCTTAATACTACTTTGATGGGTTTTCACCGAAAAACTCATGATTTCAATTTTAATTTACACAAATATGAAAAATAACATAGTTTTGAAAATCTCACATTATGTGAAGTGAATTATGCTCTTTCACATGCCGCCAATAAACATTTTTTATGTTTGCCTCAGAATGAATGACAAACAACTGAAGAGAGCGTACTTTCTTGGGAGGAAATTTCAATAACTTTGAGTAGAATAGAGATATTGACAAGCGATCTTTAGCGTACATGAAGCTATAAAATGGAGTACATCTCATACTCAAGCGTTATTTTTTCACAAAACTACATCATTTCAAAAATCATCTAAAAATTTTGACTTTCTACTCTGTTCCTTAATTTTTTTTATCGTTGCGTCTGAGAAAAAATATTCATATTAAATTGTGCTATTCTCGAATACTGGTATCGCATTTCTTTAATATATATGGTATAGCAATATAACATCAATATGACCGAGCTAAACAAGAGATCCATTGCAAATAAGCACGCATTAAATATCGAGATAGATATAGATTCACTTGTATGCTCTCGTTTTTACTCTAAGAAAAAACTTTCCAAAAAATGGTTGGAAAAGCATTTTTTTCTTAAATCATATTTCAGACACTCTGTAATAATAACTTGAAATACTTAATGCCCTGATGATATAACTATAAAATTAGATCAAAATCAAAATTGATTCTTTGGAGTAACCCTTTAGTTATATCATCAGGCGTTTCAAGTTATCATTACAGACTATCCGAAATATGATTCAGAACGGAACATGAAGTTAGAAAAATCGAAAAAAAATGTTTCAATGTCAGATGACTTAAAAATGTATGAAACGTCGAGATCTTGTGCTATCTCGAAAACAAAATTTTGGCCGAACCTCGACCTTCTGAGACCTCCTGAGCCTGAGTGGCAATTGATTAATGGGAAAAAAAAATCATTATCGAATTTAGAGAACCGACCATGTACATTTTGTTTATTGGCAAAAAAAAAATAACTTGCGCAAAATTTCAGCCCATTCGGCCATGAATCAGGGGTGCGCTCATAATTTAGATTTTTCGCCCCTGCATCACAGGCTAAGCTAAATTCCTTTCTCAACTAAAAAAAACGAGGGATTGTATCTGAGACACGACTGCTTAGGACGTAGGACTACGCAAACTTTTTTTTTTAATTTGTTGGTTTCATTTCGGATATCATTTGCGAATACGTCGAAAGTTCATAAATAACTCTTTAGTAAAAAGTTCCTGAAACCCTGAAAAGGTTTAATGGCTTGAGTGGTTTTGTAGAAGTAACGATTCTTTCTTGCCTTTGCGAGAACAATACACTAATTGGTCATATGTCGCAATTTGTTTCTTTATGTCAATGCATGCATTGCACTGAGTATTTAACGAGAGGCATCTTCCGTGCATCGCCATTCAACAAGCATCAAACACGCGTCTAATAGATGCACAAAGTTGCAGCGATAAACTTCAAGTGAAATATTCGCTAGCGTTCACAGCTCGAGGGGAAACATAAAACACAACACGAGTAGAATAAGCGACCTTTGTTGTTCGGGCACGGAAAGATTTTGAGAATTTTCCTTACTTACGAAGTAAGCTTACTTACTTCGCAAATATTCACTTTTTGCTATCCTCCTATTCTTCTTTTTTTCTTCTTCTTTTCCTTTGTTGACGGAGACTTTAAATGCAACGATTCATTCGTCTCCGTCTGTTTCTATTCTAGCGGCTGCATAAGTTGCTCGTTATTAACAGCTCTGTTCGGGAAGGCACACAAATGGACAGAACAAATGTATAGGGAAACGGGAATGCTTCCAGTTTTCATCAATTTAAACCATATACAGACTATGGGATTGTAATGTATAACATATCAAACAAATCTTAGAAAAATTCCGATTCGATTGATTGATTTGGCACCCTTAATGTAAGACGTAGTCCTACGTCAAAACATCTTGACCCCAATTTCAAATCTGCATTCCTACCTACATGCTAGATAACACCATAACCACTCATTTCCGTAACTAACACTTTTCCGCTTTCTGCGATCAGCAACTTTCTATTTTTCAGACAAGCGAACGCTTCTGCCTGACGTAATAACACCCATCGGAATTTCCGCACGATGACCTTCACGAGAATTCCACTAACTTAAACATTGTACATTCCACAACCACAATTGATAGTTCCACAACTATCAATAATAAACAATAATAACCTCGCTCGACGCTTGGTATATTAATAATAGTCAGCAAGCAGGAAAAAAAACATACACAAACCAAAATGTTATTTACACACGTTACTCGTTACAGCACGTTAGGAGACATTAGTTTATAAGTAAAATTGAAGTTGAATACATTATTCTCCTAGACCTCACACAGATCGTGTTGTCTGTAAATCCAAAAATCCGTTTCCCCCACAACAGGGAAGTGCAACATGGCGACCGTGACAGGACTCGAACCTGCAATCTTCGGATTCGAAGTCCGATGAAATATTCAAGGGGGGTACATGAAATCGGGTTTTTCATAAACATATTTTGGTGGCAAAAGTCTTCAAACTGAATAAAAAATGTCGAGATCTAGTGTTATCTCGGAAAAAAAATAGACCTTCTGGGCTGATATAAAATTACAAACATACAAACATACAAGCAGGGCAAGCTAAATAAAACAGTTTAAAAAATGTACGTGGTCGATTCTCTTAGTTCGATGATGAAACTTTTTCCATACATTCATTGCCACCCTTACAGTGTCCAATTTCTTTTCACTGTAGATAATCAAATTCTGTATATAATAGTAAAAAAAATATTTTTAATTGTTTTATATACATAGGTTTTTCGTTCATTGTTTTTGTTAATTGTATTGTATGGACTTAATTTGATGATAGAGAATATAATTTGATGAAAAAAATACTTCTACGCGTGTGAGCGAATTTCAACAATGAAAGAGTTGTTGGAATTTTTTTTCTCTGTTTCGGACTCTGTTCGCCTCTAACTGTGTCTACTTCAGCAAGTACGCTACATGGGACGACTCTGTTGCTTTCATTTGAAATATGAAAAAATAAATAGTAGTTTTTTTCAAATTCGTTCATTTTTACAGGCTCAGTTACATAAGTTTAACACTAAGCCTACCACGAGGGGTCAAATGACCCATTTTAAACTTTTTGCCAAAATTTTCTTGCAAATTACATTGTCACAACATCATTTGCCTACACCACTTTACTTAGAACATACATCGAACGTATTTTTCAGCGTGTACTCCTCTCGTGTTATTTTTTTACTGAGAAATATATGTAATCTGTCCTAACTACCGCAACGGGTCATTTGACCCGTGCAAACATTCATACAAAAAAGAAAAAAAAGAAAGATTTGTATGTGTGGATGTGATACAAAACCATTGTATTGCTTATTTTTGCTATTGCTTTATATATCTAGTCGTATTTGTGGATGAATAGAGAATGATTAGAATTAATAGTATTGCTGACTATCCAAGCGAGCCAACAGTAACCATTCCATGCTACAGTGCTATTTTGTGTTTCAAAAATTGTAAATTAATTATTTTGCTAATAATTGTTATCCCAAAATGTCGAAATATACAGGAGAAAGATGGTATTCCACGTTTCTCAACAAAACTATACAGGGTTTTCCATTTGGGGCTTCCGAAAGTATACAGCCCTGCGCTGACAACCGTTTGACATAGCTGTCAACCAAAGCGTCATATCGTTAGTTGAATGTCTGCCATTTCACAATATGGATCGTTTTAGCATCGCACAACGTGTCAATTTTGTTAAATTATACTATAAAAATGATGAAAAACCGGCAAATGTTTTTCGAGCATTACGGACGGATTTTGGTCGTCATGGACGGCCTACAGAGCACACAATCGCTAATGTAGTGCGTAAATTCGAACAAACTGGATCCGTAGCGGATATTGTGAAACCTGTGCATCATCGTAATGTGCGTTCGGCCGAAAATATTGCTGCTGTTGCTGCAAGTGTGGAGGATGACCCGAATGTTTCGATTCCACGGCGTGCTCAGCAATTGGGCTTGTCAAACACATCATTGTGGCGAATTTTGCATTTGGACTTGCACCTTCATCCATATAAAGTCCAACTGGTACAAAAATTAGAGCGTGATGACCATGGAATGCGTCGGGCATACGTCGATTGGGTGAACGAACAACAGCAGCAAAATGCTGAATTTTCGCATCAAATTTTCTTCAGCGATGAGGCACATTTCAAGCTCGGTGGCTATGTGAACACCCAAAATTTCCGTATATGGGGCTCAGAAAATCCACACGTGATTGTTGAGAGGCCATTGCATCCGCCAAAAGTCACTGTTTGGTGCGCATTATGGTCTGGTGGAGTCATCGGGCCGTATTTTTTTGAAAATGAGGACGGCGAGACGGTAACTGTGAATGGTGAGCGCTATGGCCGCATGTTAACCAATTTTTTTTGCCACAAATTGAAGATATGGATACGGATGACATGTGGTTTCAGCAGGACGGCGCCACGTGCCACACAACACGACCGAACATGGCCATATTGCGAACGAAATGTGAGGGACGCATAATTTCGCGTTTTGGTGATGCCAATTGGCCGTCCAGATCATGCGATTTGAACCCGCTAGACTTTTTTTTTGTGGGGTTATGCGAAAGACCGTGTCTATGCCAACTCTCCGCAAACTCTTGACATTTGAAAGACAACATTCGTGAAGTTATGACCGAGATACCGCCCCATATGTGACAAAAAGTCATCGAAAATTACCTGTTCCGGATCAAGGTGAGCGAGGAAGCCCTAGGTGGACATTTGAATGATGTTATATTTCACACATAATGGCATAAACCAAACTTTAATTTGAAATAAAAGTTTCATCGAAAATCGAATTCTAAGTGTGTTTTATTTCAATTTACTTTCGGAATTTAAAGTTGGAAAACCCCGTTTAAATCGAGTCATTGTCCACTAACTATTCATAAAGGGTCACTTGACCCACTGTGGTAGAAATGGGTATACATGAAACATTGGTTGGTTTAGTGTTAAAGGAGCCGAATTTTTAAATATATTTTTCAAAACTATATATGAACAATTTTACTAACTCTATGTTTAGTAAGGTGGAAAACCGATTGCTCGAGCCATATTTGAAAAATTACTTTTTCTTAACTATATATAATCTAGTCTAAAATTGTATATAATCGAATCAGTATATATTCAAGTCTTACCCGTATAGTGACCACCACTCTATTCGGAAAGACATCCCTATCTTCCGTTCCCACATTTATCCGACGCAAATTCCATCAGCAAAAGCATGACGGCTAATCCCATCCCTGCGGAACAACAACTGAACCATACGAGTGAATATGGTAGAGAGCAGAGAAAAAAAAATATCACAGATAATTGTATAAATCAATTTTTCCTCATTTCCTCCGGCGAGAGATGCTTGCTACTTCTAGGCGTAGAAAATCGACTAAATAAATCCTGTCCAGCGATAGCACTGCGCGCAAAGGTCCAACCATGATGAATGATGCAAGTCATCGAGCAGTCACAATGAATATGAAGCTTGGATTCGCCCTGTTCTGCCCTTGCCTTGCCCCGTCCTCTGGTGTCCCCTTGCGATGAGTTGCATCGCATTCTGAGCACATTCGGACCAATCCAAACAGTCATTAATCTCTATCAAAGTGTGTGGCAAATCGACGAACCAGATTTCCCAGATTTTGATCCTATTTAGCATGGCAATATGAACAACAGTAATTATCCCTTTGCGATGGAGGAGAGGCTTTTAACGCCACTCACTCTCTGTCCCGCCACTCGGACACGCGGGCTCTCCTAGACCTTAGGGGCAAGGGGGAAGAGAAACGTTGATCGGGCTCGTAAAAACCATCATCCACCCGATGAGCAGGCAGCGCGCGGACATTTATTGGAACTCGTAAAAAGCCAGAATTTACGATTATGCGCGGAGGCTGCTGCCACCACTCGACGGGAAAAACAAGAAACGACAATAAATAATTATCTCTCTTCGCAGGAAAGTATGTCCCATTGACGCCACGTTACACACATGAATATGATTCGATGTGATCTAGCCTATAAATATAAAATTAAATCACTCCACGCTCCCTCATATCGGAGCGGTGATGCGGTGGCTCATAAAACAGAGCTGAATTTAGTGAGAGCCTATCGTCAAATATTCATAATCGAAGCATACTCGCATTGAAGTGTCGATAATGATCCTACATAAGTCTTTGCTGAAGAAAAACGCGTGTGCCCCGATTTCCAAACGCAAACAAACAAACCAACTTTAGGAACTGCCGGATTAGGTGACTGAACACGCAAGCCAAAGAACTAATTTTCCTCTTGATGTTTTACTGGCGGCGGTTTGGAAATTACACAAGTCGAACAAACTTTGCGGATGTGATTCGATTTCAGGTATCCACCGTTCGGTGCGAGGATTCTCCAGGATTGACAAACAACACGTGTCCTGGGATTTGTGACGCGTGTTCGGGTGCGTTTATACGCGCCACTGTCTTTTGATGCACAATGATTGACAGCGATGATCCCACGCTCAAAATAGTACAGTTGATCAACAGAGTTGCGTAAAACTTTTATTTCCTAAAAACCACTCTCTTTGAAGGTTAAAGTGTAAAATAATGAAACTAATTCAACCCTACATTCTTTCTTCAATCACCCTCAATTGATCAGTTTAAATCCATTATTTATTACCGAGGGCCACTTAACTTTAACTTTTCAACCCCACAGCTAAATGTGTTGCTTTTAACAATTCCCTTTATGTCAGCACGAGAAAAAAAAATATCAATTAGACCGAAAATTGTTCGCGAATTGTGTAAATAGAGCGAGAATTTTTTTATTTGGCTTGCTGTCGCACCCTTCCATCCTTCCATCCCAAATCCGAGAGTTCCAAACCCTTTCTCCGTCTTAATTAAGCGCAACCATATTTATCTTGTTTAATTTTTTGTTCGCTCCTCAAATCTTCAAGTGTCCGAACAAGCGGTGTAATTTATTTATGTTTTTTTTTTGCTTTTTTTTAGGGTAAAAGGATTAATATTTCCCCGCCGTTCGGGAACGAAAAGGGAAACATTATTTGACCTGCGGATAGCAACGGAATCAACAAAGGCTCTGAAGTGCAGAATTTTCACGCAACATATTTCACTTCCGAAAGTTCGAACCGAACCGAACAGGGGTCGGTTGTCGCCTGGCGCTAGAGCACACCATCGGACACGGCTCATCGTCGGAAATCGGCTCGGCTTTCGAGGTTCAGAATTCGGTGGATCCTTCGTGAAAGTGTATGAAAAATTGGAAATTTATGTACTGGATTGGGATTTTGCGAGTGCTGTATAGCTGTAAAAGCGCGTGCTTCGGAAGCGTGGCCAGAATTATCTCACTCAATCGCGGTACCTCTCAGTTGTGAAGTGGATATTCGATACGGATCATTTTAAAGTGAAATTTATTGACTTTGACATATGGTTCGCTGCGTTGACACGAATTAAACTTCGTTGCTTGATATCTGATGAAGTCCTTTGGATAGTTTTAAATTCTCTCTAATCCTTCTGTTTTTAATGAGCTCAATGTTAAATCTTCGAGCAGAAATAATGTTAAACTTTGTCCATCAACTCTAAAATTAATATATAAACAAAAAACAACCAAATGATTCAATTTGGTTGAATACGTTTTTAACAATGAAAAAAAAACCTTTTCTTGCAATTGATTCAGAAACAGTTCCGAACTGAGAAGCTTTTCTGATTAATCGGCTTTTAGGAATTTGTTAAATATGAATTGATGGTGGAGTGCTAGAAATGTGAACAAGTATGGAATAAAGTGCTATTCAGATGTAGGGGAAAAGGGGGGAATTTGGACCACCTAAGCAAATCGCCTAATATTTCCAAACCAATACGGTCTAAACAAAAAATGTCACATTGTATACTGAGCTACACTTGTTTTCTCTCAATAAATGATGTGTAATCATTATATAAAGCTATAATCTACCAAATATATCATAAAATAAAAGAGATGATTTTTGGACATTAAAATTTGATGCCGGATGATTTGAACCGTCTGTGGGGTGATTTGGTCCAGGGTGTGTTTCATCGAAAAAAACATACTTATGTTCATGTAAAGTATTTTGGGATAATGGTACAATCAGTAACAATGTTTTGGGATCGATACCAGGTGTCTTGGCCAGATTCCAGACCAGAAAAGTTGGATTGAGACCATCTCGAATTCTGCATGAATCTTTTCACTGTTGGTCGAGCATTTTCAAACACTTTTGATGCTTGGTCAAAGAAAATCCGTTCTCGATGGCCTGCGTTGCTCTTTCAAGCTCCTCCTTCTTCCAATGTTATCTATCCATTCTCTTTTTGTAATTCAGCGGCATCTGGAATCAATTAGTCCAAAGAAAAGTCTCCAACCTGTAGGACCAATTCACCCCACAGAAACGTGTCCATGTCACCCCACACAACATGCAAAAATTAAAATGCAATTAATTTCATTTATTGTTATCAAACTTACAGGTTCGCTACATAAAATTGTTCCTCTTCTGTAGGCGAACAGAACTTTACTGCACAATACACGAAAAGTTTGTTTAATTAGCGGGAAAAACTATCGGAAAACTCACATTTTTTGACGATCAAAGTGCTTGCTGTGTTTATGCTACCGTTTCCCTCTACTTGTGAAGTTTTACCAAAGTTGTTTTAGTTGTTTAAGTATGTTTTGTTAGGTACATACGGTTCAACAATAGAAGGAAATGACATTGTAAAAAATCCAAGTTGAGCCGTAATTTTTGAGATAAAGGGGTGGTCCAAATTACCCCATATGACCAAATCACCCCGTGCTACCCTACTGCATTTTCATTCATGAGTACTCGAATGATAAACGATTGTGTCAGACTAAATTTGGTTTAAATTTTGGAACGTATAACCACGGCTTTCTGGCAAGATTGGGTTATGTAATCAAGAGCCTGTTGTTTTTGTGAAATAAATAACTAAATAAATGAGAACAACGAAACAAATTCCTTTTTTTTATTCTTATTTTGTGAAAAATCATGTTTTTTTATTTGTTAATACACGAATGCTAGTTTGCCTTGTGACAGAAGATGCACCGAAGATAAATATTAAACACATTTTTGACATCCTTAAACATTACTTTTAAATGAGCTTAAAAATTCCATTAAATGTGCTATCCACACATACAGGTATGGCATTCACTCAAGCGAGAGGCGACTTTGTGTATAATATATCAGCCATTTCATGCAAAACTGATATAGTGGTTCTCAGATTTTTGTGAAAATTTATTGTTTTGTTCTCTATCGCAAAATATAAGACGAGTATTTTTTATTTTTTTTTCATTAGGGTGTCAATTTCTCTTTTAGGGTGGTCCGAAAAACCATTTGTTGCCCTTGTTTGAAACATTTTTTTTTAATTCAAAACTTTTAACCACTGGACCGAATCAGATGATCGGCATAATTGAAGTCATTGAGCTAGTCTTCTTTGAAAAAATATTACACCTGCAAAATTTTAGATTTTGTTTTCGTAATGATTGATTGTGCAGTAAAACCTGATTTTGTGCGCTTTTTGTGCGAAAAAATTATATTAGGTTGTGTCCAAGACACGACCGCACTGTTGACGTAGAACTACGCTGTAGTTTAATTCAAGTCGCTTGTTTATAACTGCGAATGTTGTTTTATAATGCTACGAAATTTTAGAAATAACCATTCTACCCGTTTGGTCGCCCTGAAATATTTTTTTCTTGTGTAATCATTTGGCGATTATTGTTTAATGATTCATTCTTGTCCTCGCGGAACAATACATGTTCGAGATAAACACAATTATCATCCTTAGTGGAGAAAGTTTTGCTACTGGCAAGCAAAACTAAATCACAGACAAAATTCCTGAACATTTATTTTCTTGTTGAGCTAACGATAGCCTAGCTTGATGATTCTCCACACAATTGTGTAGCTCAGAACCTTAATGCAAAGGCGTCAGTTTGATGCAATGATTGAAATTCTAGAGACATCAGTTAGCCAGTAATTTGCTCGCGTCCACAGCTCAATCCGAAACTAATTCATTCTCTAAATTTCAAAAAGGTCCTTGGAAAACTTTACTTTTTCCTTGTATTATACCTCCACCCTCATTGCCTTGAGAAAGGCATTCGATCCCTCACCGCCCAGCTCGCCCAGCAACGATGTTGTCCAGTCGATTTTCTCACGAAGAATGAAAGTTTGCCTTCTTTCTTTCTTCGTTCTTGAGAGGCTTTAAACTTTCAGTTCATTCGCCTCTAAATTTGCCTCAGCGAGATCCACTGTTTGTACTCTAGGCAAATATTCCCCATCGTTCTTCTTTTTTTCCTTTGTTCACGGGGATTTAATGTACGATTTACCCTTCGTTGCTCGTCGATAAGTTGCCCGTTATTGACAGCTCTGTTCGGGAAAGCACACAAATGAACAGAACAAATGTATGGAAAAATGGAAACGCCTATAGTTTTCATGAATTTTAACCATTTACACATCATGCGATTGTAATGTATAGCATATCAAACAAATCTTAGGGAACTTCCGATTCGTTTGGTATTTAAATCGCCAAAATTCGTTCGCGGCAAAAATAGTTATTAACGTTAACATAATTTCATAAAAGCGTGACCTGTTTTCTGATTTGGCACCCTTAATGAAAGACGTAGTTCTGCGTCAAAAAACGAATAGGCAACATGTCCCAATTTTTCCGTGAAAATGTAACTTCATTTCATTCAGCTCTATCGTGATATCAAAGAAGAAAGCAAGATAATACACCCATTTCCAATTTCCAATTTAAGGCATAATTTACTAGGTTTCGAATAATTACCTTATTTCAGGAGAAAAATATTAGAATGAATTTTCAAAAAGTCAAGGCAAATAGTTTCTCGAAATAAAATTCACAATCGTCTAGTGAATCTAGTGAATTTGCATTCCTGAAAACTATTTCCACGAATAAAATTCACTGGTTTAGTACCTTATCTTCAGACTTTAATATTTCGAGCATAATATCTGCTGTTCGATAACACAGAAAATATAATTCGGAAAGTGAAGTGGAAAAGCGCATAAATTATAGTTCGATGATTTTTTTATCTGAATATTTATTTTTTTTTATTTAAGTGATTTATTTTTACAGGCTCAGTTACATAGGTTTAAAGGAGCCGAACTCTTAGCTATACTTTTATTAGTATATATCAACATGTTTCCTTAAATCTAGGGTTAATAAAGTAGGAAACCGATTACTCGCGGTCGACTCGAGATTAGAAGGGTGACATAGTTTCTTTTGGAAAAGGAGGGGATATAAGGATATTGTACTATGTTCACACTCGCATTCACACTCACGCTCATCATACTCAATTCTTAAATCTATTATGTATATACATTTCAGCTTATTCTATAGTTAGTCAGAAGGGAAACAGTCGCTCGCGAAGGAAAAAAAAGGAGAGGATAAGGGTGTACGGACAATCACACACGAAGATCGATAATTTTAAGGAAAACATATATTAGGGACATGTAATCGAGGTCTAACCGAGCCAACACATCTCTCACCGGTACATTGGGCTGTATCTGAATATTTGAAAAATATTTATTAGGTGTATTATGACTTCACGGATTTTTTGGAACAAAAAAAAAACTCACTGCTACTTGAAACAAGTGTGCTAGATCGGAAAACACTAGCTCAACGTGGCCCATATTTCATCCAACACAAGGACTCTACGCTGGTACACGTCTGGTTATTTTGAAGCGATCTAATTATGAAGCCAATTTTTTATTTGAGTTTGATTTTGGTTTTTTGATTTTGATTTCAAAGATCGGAATCGCTCTTCAGAATGGGCCGTCGGCATGGACCGGAACTAAAAATGATCTTAGAGAGCGATGTCAGGGTAATATGGCAGATGGCGTAGAACCTATCGGCTCACCCTTTCTGGACAATTCTTGACAGATCTATGATCTTGGGGTCTGGCGTTGCTATGCGGTGAAATTACAACAGATCTAGATTGTGTTTTTAGAATAATAAAAAATAATCAATTTTTAGAAAAATCAATACAATGGTAATACTTAGAAATCAACAACAAATTTTCAAATAGTTATGAAAGTTTTCTGATGTTCAACCATAGAAGAGATCAATCAGCTGTAATTTAAAAATTTGAAAAAAAATATGTTTTTGTGTCTGATTTTATTACTCGTGGCGAATTTGCCTTTCCTGCATACAATTTAGTTTTCTTAGGTTGAAATTTTCTTTTATTAAAAAAATTATCTTCGTTGTATAGAGTTGCACGTAAAGTTTGTGTTGTCCCTGATAACGAACAAATCGAGACGCTGAAAATGAATAGAAGAATCAATTATATATTTTAGCTTTTGTTTATACCATTCAAGGTCATGGTATCTAGATAATACTGTAGCAGACTCTCTTTATTTGTAAATCGCCGAATCGAGGTGCGAGACATTCAATCATAAAACGGCAACCGCCCAGTCAACATCCGACCACCAGATCTATAAATGGAACTTATACTGTATTAATATCCTCTTACGATGATTTGATTTTACAAATTTGCGTTACCTCAGTAAAACTTTTCAATATTTCAGATGCGAATATGAAGAATATGGTAGAGAAATCTACTAGAAATTTCATAAAGGTTTCCATAATGTATTGGATGTGCAACTTAAATCGCTCCGTTTTTTGCATGAAAAACACATTTATTTGAACAATAAATAGAAATAATACATTACTCAAAGTAGTGGCCATCGCGAGCCCTACTTTTTCCCATTTATCTAGCAATTTTTGTATTCCGTCGCGAAAGCCAAGCCAAGAATGAATCCAGTCATTTTTTGACACCCTGTTCTGAAGTAAAGGTCTGGGTTATAAGGCTGGTGAACCAGAATTTTCCATTCGGTATTCTCTAAATAGTTTTCAATTCGATCAGAAACATGAGCTCTAACGTTGTCGTGATGGATTATTGTTGACTCTTGTCTAGTCACATAATCTGATCGTATTTCGCTAATAGCTCGCTTTAAACGGATCAATTGTTGCCTGTAGAAATCCATTGATCGTTTGATCAGGTTTCAGCAGCTCGTAGTGGATCACATCTATTTGATCCCATCAAATACATAGCATTACTTTGGTACCGTGAATATTTGGCTTTGGCGTTGATGTTTCTGTTTGGCCGAGCTTTACATTCTTTCGAAGGGAAGTAAAGCTGTTGCCCCGGCTCATGAGTTCTTGCGTCTGATAGGAAACAGGTGATGGAGTCGTCTCTCTGGTACAGAAAATTAAAATTTACCGCAAATAGTGCTTATTTGCAACGAAGCTCGACATTTTCAACGCAGTAAAAATGGAACATGTTGTGCAAAACTCAAGGACTTGTAAACAATATTTGGTTCGCAGACATTGACACTTCATGATTCAGAGAAAATCAGCTGTTGCCGTCGACCGTTTATAGCATCTTATGTCATCTTGTAGAAACGGAACGGATTAAGTAGCACACCCAATACGTAACTGGAGTTGAAGTTGCATTTTCCATAAGATACAGAACTAAATGTGAAATACGTTTCAAGTTAAAGAAAGCCGACGAAATTGATTATATGAAAATGATTATAAGTGCGGTGTGGAAGTGTCTGGTTTCTTTCCTCCCCCTTCAAGAATTCTTCATGTTATGTCATGTGAAACCTCAATGTTATTCAATTTTATTCAAAACACTAGCTGACCCGGCAAACATCGCTCTGCCCAAAATTTATTTTTTGTTATCAATTCCTTCAAACATACACGTTTCCTTACTAAGCGCACGTTCATGGGTCCAATCACTGTTCATTGATTGATATTCTAGTCGATCCTTTAAAATCACATTTTACTATAAAATTCCTAGTACTTTTATTAAAACTCGTCATTATTCAATTTGCTTGATTAGTCCTCGAGTTATGCAGAAATTTGTGCTTCATTTGTATGGCAGCCATCTCCCTTAGGAAAGGGAAGGGGTGTCGAACGACCATAGAAACGTTTATCATTCCTTAAACCCCTATACACCAAGTTTGATTCCATTTGCTTAATTAGTTCTCGAGTTGTTCAGCCCCCTCTTATAGAGAGGGGGAGAAGTATACATTCGTTGCACCCTAGAACCTCAATATGCCCGATTTGATTTCGTTTGCTTGTTTAGTTCTTGAGTTATGCAGAAATTTGTGTTTCATTTGTTTGGCATATGTATTCAAAAACATCTACATTCTGTATACATACCGGGAATTTGTGTTTTTAATGAAACTACTTTATTTATCATCCAAACTCATATTATCGCCTCTAGAACAGGCCCCTTCTGAAACAATGCACTTTTTTCCAACGAACAATCCAGTCATCGAAACACTTTTTACAGATGTATTCAGGAATTTACTTCAGTTCACGCAGCGAATTTTTTTATGTGTCAAAACGGGTCCTACGAAGCGCTAATTTGAGTTACAGAAATAGGAAAAAATCACGCCCATGTTTCGTCGGCAGTAATTATGCGTTGGATGAACCTGAGATTAGAATTTGATCGTTCAAAGTGTCCTCAGCCACTCGATTGCGGTGAATTTTTTGAAGAAACTTTAGCTTTTTTGGCACTAGTCGTGCTGCGACTCTTGTCATGCAAAAATTATCAACCAAAACTTAAACGATGCTTTCCGAGCACCATTACTTTTATTTTGTCGATATTTTCATCAGTTGAAGAGCGGGATGATCGTCCTTGACGTGGCAAGTCGTTAAGTCGTTTTCGACACAGTTGAGTCACCACGTGTGTTCTACAACATCTTCAACGTTTCGGTACAAGAAATTTTGTTTGCTATACCAAATTTCACACAATATTTTTGAGCAATAGATTTATCCACATCCAAAATCGCCGAGCAATATAAGTTAGCTTGTTCTTAATGGCACTGTAAACAAACTAGTTGATAGATCGTGTTTAAAATTGACATTAAGGCTACTTGGCAGGAGTACCAACCTAGAAAAAAAAAATGTTTAACGAATAAAAATTCCAAATTACCGGTATATAATTGACAGCATAAATATACACAATTGTTTTGGGATCACTGAAAACTCAAATGTGTTCAGGAGCTCCAAAAATGATAAAAAGAGAATAATCATTTGAATAATAAGATATCCGTCTTGAAGTTGATTGCTGTATTTGCTATATATTCAAATAAGAAGGAGTCCTCCAATCTGTTAATAAAAAGCAGCACATATCTTAATGTATATATTTTTAATAATAAGAAAGGTCTATCAAAAAGAACGATTTAGATGTTAAGGATAAAGAAAAAGTTTTTCTCCGAAGTACAATTCGAATGCTTCCAGAAAGGTGGGAAGAACTTGGAGGCTAGCGGAGGAAACCCCACGAGATCAAATCGAAAATTCTAATATAGCTCTGATAATGATTTATCCCTTTGAGTTCAGACAGCAATAAAATAGCTTTTTGATACCAGTTATCCACGGCTACAATTATAGTCAACCAACCCTCTACTGGTGAAACATCTTGCTACAGATCCTTCATGTTAATACAGAAATTAATCGTCTCCGAGATAAAGTCTCTGAATACAATATCCATCACCAATGACCCCAAAATTCCGGCCGTCAAGTACAACACTCTCTCGCCCCGGAATGAAGTAATTAACATGAATCGTACAAAAAGACTACAAGCTACGAACACACAGTTCTGAAAAGGAATTCTATAACGTGATAATCTGTTCAACTTGACAAATCGTCAAGCATCGCAAGCAGTGCCCGACGATAATGATTCATCTCAGATGTGCCACACCTTCCGCATGTACAAATATCTACGCAACGATAACCTTCCTGACAGCGACCGGCGGTAACACCACATTCATATGCCGATTCTTCTCACGATACCCACCGGTGGTTGTCAAAGTTCAAACATAACACAATTCCATCTTACTCCTCATTTACAATGTTATGCTTCGTTCCGAAAAACATGCTCTTCAATAGACACATATCCATCCACACACAAACAGAGCGCTGTTCCCGACGAACGGTTTAAGGTGAAATTGAATTTCTTCAGAAGTGTATCAATTTCAGTGCCGGTAAATGGACCCCCCGAAGGCAGCTGAAGGGGCCGAAGAAGCCAAGAAGCAGTCGGTCCCGAGAAAAAAAATAAAGGCTGGGATGAGTCATAGCTGCTGCTGCTGTCGGGACGCCCGGTACAAGAATGCATACCTGCATATGAGCGAGTGCGGGAAAGGGACGGCCCTCGAAACCACAAAACACTTCCAGTTGGCATCACCGGTTGGTGCGCACCACACAGTTCGGAACGCGCTCACGAGAGGATCACGGGAGAAACAAATAAAGAACTTAAAACTGTAGAAAATCTCGGGTAAAACGCTCCAATGATTAATAGAGGAATTATTTAAATTGAAATATAATAGCTGAAATCTAAACAAGCGTAAGCAAGTTGTTCTCAATCATCGTCATCTGCAGTCAGGTTCGGCGCTCGGTGCCTTCGTTATGCTGGCTGGTCCGGGTCGGGTTGGGTTGGTTGTTTGGTACTTACATTGGGCGCTGATGACTCGCTGATATGCATAATCACTCTCTAGTAGAAGAAACGACGCAGAAGATGGTGACGGAGGGAATGTGGCAAACAGAGGCGCAGAAGAATCAAGAGAGTGAAAAAAACATCTGTTGATCCAGCGTTGCAACGGGAATCCATTTTTCATGCAAGAAATTGCGAAACGAATGGAAAAGGTACCTTCACTCACTACTCTCTCGCTCGGTGAGCAGAACTGGGCGAAATTGCATATTAACAAGACCGCAGCTTAGCACAATAACCGCTTTAATTTCAAGCGAATTATGGTGCGCTTTGTGTGCGCATCACTGCACTCATATAAAAAAGTGCATAAGTAGATATTCGTCATCATTCGTTCGCCGGGTGGTTCGCAACGATGGCAAATTCCGCTGGAGCCACAGAGCTCTACAGCTACCGGTGGTATCGTTACGCCTGTAAACAAATTAAGCACGGACCATTTGTATCGATGGTAAACACTCTCAAGAATTTTACCTTTTCGAGACGCGAGAAGACAGTGAGACGAAAATGATTGCATCAATATTCTACTTCGACATTGATACTAATAAACGAAAGGGGGTATTTTTTGACGTAAACTATGTCATAAAGAAGGAGTCGCTGAACTATCATGAGTTCAATGTGCGGTTTTGCTTCCCCAACTATCTACAACCGATTCATGAAACACTAAATTGATGGAATTCTATATAAACTATTGGAAAAAAGGGAAAAAGGAAAAGGGTCACTCTAAAGAATTAATTGTGATAATAATTTTGTATCTATATCATCAGGGGCATTAACCATTTCAAGTTATAGTTACAGAGTGTCCGAAATATGAAGCTGTCCGAAATACGAAATCAGAACGGTACTAGGTTTTAAAATTCGAAACGATAAAATCAAGATTACTAATTTAGGCGCTTCCAAAGCAGAGTAGAGCTATTCAAAACGGCTACTAATGAGCTTTATGGGGTCATTCAGATATTCAACGCGCTCAGGAAAGGTGGAGGGGATGTCTTGTCGAATCTGGTTTAAAAATAAAACCAAATAAGTTTTATACAAATGGCCATTTGTTAGATGTTATAGAAGGAGAAGAATTGCGAAATTGCGTTACATAATATTTCAATGGCCCCTAGTTGAAAAATTAACAAACTTTACATGTTAAAAGTGTAAAAAAAATCTCACTGCTGTTTGAACTTACTCTAAAATTGAAAAAAAAAACATGGGGTAAGGCGAAATGTAATGTAAGTGTAAGTTCTATGAGGAATTTTATTTAACTATTATTCAAAATGATTACACTTAATTATCGCTATTTGATTACCTGACGTGCAATTCTGAAGGTATTTTGATTAAAAATCAGTGTTTTCGGACCGATTGAGTCAGCGCGCAAAAATATTCGTTTCGATTTCACGATTTCATTTACAGAAATATGAAGAAAAAAAAAGATTTTTTTCAAATTTCTAGACTAGAATACTGCCTTAAGACATTCCAATATTCTGGTTATGACTGTCATAAGGTGGGTTAAAAGGTACTGGAAGGAGTCGTCCGATTTGAGCCGTCTTTATTCTGCTGTATTCGTCTCTACCCATAGATCGATCTTATGGAAAGATGAACCGAAAAAAAACTCTAATGAGAAATGAGACAATTCGGAAAATTGAATTACCATGTGTTTTACAAATACATCGTGATTAGCGTTGTTAGTCTATTCGATGTTTGCGTTAACGAAATTTATCTTTATTCGAAAATGGAAATATACTTTCAGGCGAAATAACGCTCTCCTACATCTTATATCAATATAAATAAAAATGGATATCCAAATGTGTTACTAAGCGTTAAACCCGAGGAAGGAATCATTCGATTTGGGTCGTCTTTATTTTGTTGCATTCGTCTTCGCCCGTAGATCTATGTGAGAGTGAGAATAATGTTGATTTTTTTTTGGAAAACTTTGATAGAAAGTTAAAAAAAATCCCATATGTTCTACAATGAAATCGTTTTCAGTCCAATTGGATTTCGCGTTTGCGAAATTATACCTCGGGTTCCATTGGTGTGAAGCAAGAATGGTAAGGTGGAATAACGCACTTTGAAAATAAAAATAATGATTGAACATTTACTTTTCCGTGTCAAAAATAACGGAGAAACATGTTATTTGCAAATGATTGAAGAACGAGAATTGACGAGAATTGTGTCTGAAAATAATTTCATATGATAATGACAAAAAAGTAAAAATTGTGAAGATTGAAAAAAAATAATACAAATAAAAAAAATCTAAAAATTAAAATTTGGTTCTCAAATGGGGATCAACACTAGGGTAGGAGCCTGCCCGTTGGTCTCAAATGTTCCTATCTCACGCCTCCACGAAGATCATATGACGACATTTTTAGATCGGGCGTGAACTGGAAACACACACCTGGTCTTGGCTCCGAGAACGGGTGTTGAAAGTGGCTAAGTGAGGGGGTGCGAGCGAGTCAGAGCGCTATATCTCTCCCGGGGAAGGCCTCCCGGGTCATGGAGGCCTTGCCAACCCGCTGTCTCCCGGGCAAAGGAGATACACCCAATAAAATGGAGCTACGATCACGAAGAGTAATTAGAATGCGATCACCCGAGGAGGGTCCCCGAACTGGAGCTGGTCCTGGAACGGGCGTAAGAGCGAGCGGCCAGCGGCTGGAGGGCGATGTGCAAGAGCGGGCCACCAGCCGCGTTCAACCCGAAGAGCTACCGCCACACGGAAACAGCAGCCATCGACATCACCCAAGAAACGCTGCGCCTACGAGACGTGTTGCGACTGCCAGACGACAGTCGTCCACACTTGTGGGTACCACTAGGTGCCGGATCATGTGGACACACGAAATGAATGAATTCGTGATCCGCGCCTATTACATCTGCACTGCTTTGGAGACGGACATGAGCGGTCGCCCTCGAATACTAACAATGTTCGAGGAAGCGTATCCAGAGTTCGTCGGGAGGCTTGATCAGAACGCGATGAACGCGAGGCGTAGAGCGATAGTACGCAACAACATGCTCTCCCAAACGCAAATCGACGAGATCAAGCAGCAGGTGCAGAGAGAAATAAGCTCCAGGAACAACAGAGCAAGCGATGTGTCGAGACGAAGTTCAGTACGGCTGAGCAATTCATTCGCGAGTGGGGCACGCGAATCAGCACCAGTGGAGGCCACAGTACTACAAGCCCCTGAGCCGGAAGACCCACAGCCAGATCAACAACTACTACGCGATCTGGTCTTCCACTACGACGAGGCGATCTCACAGTTCCGCGACACAGACCCATTGTCGCGCCCCAGGATCCCGAAGTTGCAGCATTCCCGCAGGCTGACAAGTGCAGTAAAGCTCATGAACGAGCACGTTCTTCCGCTGCACTTGGTTGATGCTGAGAACATGGAGGAGCTGCAACTGAAAGTTTACTGTGCTGCTGTGGCGACCGCCAAAAGTTTAGGATACCGTATTAGGCCAAGAGGCGGACTGCTCCAACATCTCCGTGAAAGGCGTGATCCTCCATGGCGAAGGAGATTGGAGCAACGGATCCTAAACAAGCGCGCCGCAATTGGAAGACTGATGGCGTACAAAAGAGGCAGCAGATCGGCGAAATTATGTCGCCAAGTTGCTGTGATCGTGCGGCCTACTGAACTTCACCAGCTGGGAGCTCACCAGCTGACGGAAAAACTCGACACACTGGTACAGCAATTGAGCGTCCTAACTAAACGGCTGAAACGTTACTCTGACTCTGCAAAGCGCCAGGAACAAAATCGGATGTTCAGAGATAACGAGAAAGCGTTCTACGACCACATTAGCGACGAGAAGCCCGACTACCGCGAAGGTTTGCCAGATATTAGCGATGTGATGAACTTCTGGGCTGGTATTTGGGAGACCCCAGTACAACATCGCGACGGGCAAATGTGGTTAAGACGGGAGGAGGAGAGTTGTGGTGAAATTGGAGAGATGCCAGCTATCATCGTCGAAGAGAACGATGTCCGCGAAGCCTCGCGGTACCTGAGGAACTGGGCAGCACCGGGCCCTGATGGTGTTCAGAACTTCTGGCACAAGAAGCTGACCGTCGCACATCAAAAGATAGCTGAGTGCTTCAACAAGGTGCTACGTGACCCACACAACCTCCCTGAATTCGTCACCCGTGGCGTCACATTCCTCCTCCCGAAAGACAGCAACACATTGAAACCATCAAAGTACAGGCCGATAACGTGCCTATCGAGTCTGTACAAGATATTAAGCAGCATCATAACCGCCAAAGTTTCTGCCCACTGCGAACAACACCATATCATCGCAGAAGAGCAGAAAGGATGCAGAAAAAATACGCATGGCTGCAAAGACCAGGCCATCATCGACGCAGCCATAGTCGGCCAGGCGGTTTATAACCAGCGGAACCTAAGCATGGCCTATATCGATTACAGGAAGGCTTATGACTCTATACCTCACTCGTTTCCCGTCCGGGTATTGGAGCTCTACAAAATTGATCCCGTCGTCGTTAGGTTCCTGCAGCATGCGATGAGGCAGTGGAGTACGTCTCTGCACCTCAGTGATGGGGAAAATGTGTTGCAGTCTAGAACGCTGCAGATAAAGAGGGGGATATTCCAAGGCGACTCTTTCAGCCCGCTTTGGTTTTGTCTGGCACTGAACCCCCTCAGTAGGACGCTCAATAGAAACGGTCATGGCTATAAAATAAGGTATGGCGACGGCGCCCACGAAGAAGTGACCCATACCTTCTACATGGATGATCTCAAGGTCTACGCTGATTCACGTCAGCGTCTAGGTGTAGCTATCCGGGTTGTCGAAGACATAAGCAGGGACATCTGCATGGAGTTCGGCCTTGACAAGTGCCGCTGTGTCCATCTGCTGAAAGGGCAGCTTACCGAATCCGGAGGTTACGAGGTCTATGACGGCGAGTTCATAAGAGACATGGTTCGTGGCGAATCCTATAAATATCTTGGATTCCGACAGCTCACCGGGATTCGCCACTCCGACATCAAGACGGAGCTGCGAGACAAGTTCTTGAGCCGAGTGAACTGTGTCCTGAGGACTTTCCTCAACGCGGGGAACAAGGTACGCGCGATCAACACATTCGCGGTTCCCCTGCTGACCTTCAGTTTTGGTGTAGTCAAATGGAGCAAAACTGACCTAGAGGACCTTGAGAGGAGGATGAGGAAAGCATTCAAAGAGGCCGGAATGCACCATCCTCAATCGGCACTGGAGAGAGTTTCACTACCACGCAAAGAAGGGGGACTTGGAATCGTCGACATTTCTGCACTGTGTGTTGCCCAGGTACGACAACTGCGCGAGTACTTCGCAGAACGCGCCAACCAAAACGCGCTATACCGGGCTGTCTGCGCCGCTGACAGAGGATACAGCGCTCTGCACTTGGCGCAAGCGGAGTACCAACTCAACTGCAATCTGCAGACAGTGGAGGAGAAGATTGCAGCTTGGAAGCAGAAGGCAGTGCATGGTGCCCACCCCCATCAACTGGACCGGCCACACGTCGACAAGGCCGCATCTAATCTGTGGCTAACGCGTGGTGAACTCTCTTCAGTAGTAGAAGCCGACATGATAGCCATCCAGGACAGGATAATGCCGACGAGAAACTGCAGGCGGTACGTCTGGCATCAAGACGTTGATGACATTTGCCGGATGTGTCATCAACCAGGTGAAAACATAAAGCACATTATGGGAGGCTGTCCCGTTTTGGCAAACGCAGCCTACACCGAGCGCCACAACAACGTGGCCCGTATTGTTCATCGACAACTGGCGCTCCAATGTGCTCTACTGGAAGACACGTACCAAACTACCGGTACCTGCCTGCACCTGTCCTGGAAAATGACCGTTTCAAGCTGTACTGGGATCGCACTGTTCTGACCGACCTCTCGATCCACCACAACCGCCCAGATATTATAGTTTACGACAAGAGCGACCGCAAAGTCACCATCATCGATGTCGCTATTCCACTGAACCAGAATCTGGAGGAGACCCACGGTCGCAAAATCTGCAAGTACCGACCATTGGCCGTGGAGCTCAAGGAACTGTGGGGGCTAAGGGAGGTCCCAAGAATTGTTCCAGTCGTTCTCTCTGGAACTGGAATTATCCCGAAAACACTTCTGGAAGCGCTAAAGGTGTTGAACATCGAGAAGGAATTGGCCGGCATCCAAAAGTCGGTCATCCTTAGCACCTGCGCGATTGTCCGACAATTCCTCGGTCAGGACTAAAACAGCACGAGCATGCAGATACGTGCATTCCGCAGAGCCTAGTCCCCCTTTGGCATTCAGAAGCCCGGGGGCAGGTGAAAATTCTGGCTAGGTTCGCCTAGTTATGAAGTGAGATAAGTCTGCTAAAAAAAATATCAAGAATCACAAAAATCATAGAAACTGAACTGAAATCAAAAAAGTATATAAAAATATACGAAATTCACAAAAATATAACAAAAAAATTGATAAGAGGAAAAAGAGTAATATAGAAAACCAGACAAATTATAAAATTCAAAAAAAGTTAAACTTCTGAAAGATCACCAAAATCACAAAAGTCATATAAACCATCAAAATCATAATAATCATAAGAAAACAAAAAGACCGGGAAAATAAAAAAGCATGAACATTACAGAAATTCAAAAAAAAACAAAAAAATTAAACAAACAGAAAATTTTTAAAAACACCAATAAAAAAAATTAAAAAATTTGAAAAATCTGAAAAATAAAAATTAAAAATTAAGAAAAAATCCGAAACATCTAAAAAAAAATGTGAATAAATTGAAAATCAAAACCGAAAAAACAAAAGAATAACATTATGAGAATTTTAAAATTATCCGACAGTAAAACATTATAAACCTTTGAAATAAATAATAAAAATAAGGGAAAGAGAGAGAGATAGAGAAAGAGAGAGAGAGAGAGAGAGAGAGAAAGAGAGAGGGAGAGGAAAAACGAATATGTCAGCATATAGCGAAGGAAAAATTGGAAAATCAAAACAAAAACATTAAAACAAATAATTTCAGAAATTCTCAAATTAGCATATTCAGAGAAAATTCTAAAACTATGATATCTAAATATGATGATTTGCTACGAAGAGAGGGAACTGTAAAAGCTAAAGGCAAAGAGAGAATTAAAGATCTATGAAAAAAAATGTTTTTAAAATTAGAAAAAAAAACAAACATTACAATATTGTTAAAAGTTGAAATTTCTAAAATTCTAGTTTTCAAACATGAAAACATTAATAGCAAAAGAATGATGAGAATACAACAAAAATATTCTAAAAATTATAATAATTGATTGGAAAAATCACTGATTCAATTTTTTTCAAAATAAAATTTTAAATTCTGATTACGTCTTTTGTCTTTTGTTTGATTCTGACTTTGAACTTTTGTCAAAATTCTGATGTATGTCTGGTTTCAAACAACTCGAAGATTGAAATACCCGAAATTTCGATAAATCATGAATTCGAATATAAGAATGATTGCAGGATTGATTAGAAGGAAGCATAAGAAAGGGAAGATGAAAACGAAACATCAATACGAAAAATAAAATTCTGGAAATAGAGAAAAAATATAAAATATCAGAATTTTGAGGATTTCAAAAATGCTGCATTTTAAAATATTAAGGCAAATTTATATATTTTATAAACTTAAGTTTTGTTTTTCAAAATTTGAAATTATATTTAAAAAACATCAAATTATAATAGCAGAAAAGAGAAGCAAAGAGTTGATATAAGAAGTTAGCAGAAGAATATAAAAAGAAAATTGTTATACAGGTCGAACTCGATTATCCGGAGACTCGATTATCCGGGATTCGATTATATATGGGTATTTATTATATATGGCTAATATGGGTATCAGAAGAAAGGGCTTGACTAGTAGAATGCAGTTATTTATGAAAAATACAAATCCAAGATGGCGGCCACTACAAAATGGCGGATTACCTTTTTTCTCAGAACCCCATCAATATGGGTATCAAATGAAAAGGTTTGACTAGTAGAACACAGTTATTTATGAAAAATGCCTAAAAATGTATCAAAAGAAAGTTCTCGACTAGTAGAACATAGCAGATAATGAAAAATCCAATTTCAAGATGGCCGCACTTCCCAAACAACTAATTACTTTTTGAATGGTTTCATTCAGCTTGACCTGTTTCTATGTATGTTTGAATGTTTGTTGGGTTGTCCCACATTAATAGAAAATTGACCCCGTTCCTGTTGAATGATTGATCTGAAATTTGGAACATACATTTAAGTCTACTGTCATTATAAAACTGCGTATTCCATGATCTTGAAAAATTCAATTTGGCCACCGCAAAAAAAAAATGGCTGAATGGCTTGATTTGGAGAATTCACTACACTATGAACAACATAAATTCGAAAAGGTCGCCGCCAGATAATGGTCGACAATGTAATTTTTGCAATCCCCTCAATATTGGAATCAAATGAAATGATTCGACTAATAGAATACAGTACAGGTCGGACTCGATTATATTCAGTATGGAAAAAATATTTTTTCATATTTCAAATATGACTTATTTCATGAAGAAATGTAACCTTTCAACGTTAAGGTGAAATTCAAGTGGCTTTTACATGTATAGTGGGGTAAAAATCGTGATTTTTGAAGATTTTGCCTGAATTTTCACCAGGAATTGTTCATATCGATATTGCAGCCAAATTAAGAAAGATAGAAGATGTGCGTCAAAGAACAAATTGTGGAGCGGTTGATGAACTTCATTTTAATTGATAGAAACAATCTAGTTTAATATAAATTTTTAGGATAAAATTAATAATAACACATTAAAAATTAGTAACTTTTAAGTGTTTCACTTCCAAAATGATATTAAAAATCACTAATTTAGTTGTTCCACTACTATATCCTGTACTAAATTTTCTCTTCTTTCAAATTAAAGCATCAGAATCGTCTTCCGTAGCGTACTTTTTAATATAGAGACAGTATGCAACAGAGTCCGAAACTAGAAAAAGTTCTATAACTCTGTCATTGTTGAAATTCGAACATATGCGTAGGAGGATTTTTTTCATCGAATATGATCGTCCATCACTTCCTGAGAGAACCTAGATAATTTTTTTTTCATATGAGAAAGGTGTTTTCAAACTTTAAGGGGATGAATCAAAAATCAAATTCCTCTTTTATTTTCAGAAAACGTAAAATACATGCAAAAAAAACAAATAAATAAAAAAATTGTTTTGACTCGACTATCCGGAGGATTCGATTATCCGGAGTGAAAAAAATATCAACACTCCGGATAATCGAGTCCGACCTGTAATTATTAAAACTTAATTCTAAAAATAAGCAAATTATAGGTGAACAAATATTTAAAAAAAATTAAAATAGCAATTCTCAAAATCAAAACCCTTTGATAGGTTTTAAAATTAAAAATTTGGAATATAAAACTTTTCCTATCATACAAGAACTGACAATTAGCAGGAATTAAAAAAAATCTAATACAAAAAAATGAAAAATTAAATTTTCTAAATTAAAATTTAGAAAACAAAAAAAATTAAATTTAAATTTAAAAATTAAAATATCAATCGCAATGAAACGAAGTTGAGAGAAGGTTTGAGAATGGAAGGCAGCTCGCCATGGGCAGTGTCAAATCAGTAGTTGTATGACCGTTGTTGCAAATGGTCGACTACGACCACCCGAATATAGGAAATAACCGAATGCGACAGTTACCCGAAAGCAACCGTTACCCAAATGTAACGTTTACCCGAACGAAGAAGGAAAAATTTCGAAAAATCATACTATGAGTTTACAATTTTACTCTCATTTTTGCTCTACCAATACAATATACGAGTTTTTAGATACCATTTAATGTATGAATGTGATGATTTTGAAAGCGCTTATCAATACCTTATAATAAAATATAGCTGTAAATATTATATGTTGGGTAGATGTTCCATTCGGGTACCTGTCGCATTCGCGTATTAGTAACATTCGGGTGTTTGGAATTCGGGTGAATGTATTTCGGGTAAATAAGACACTACCTTCGAAAACAACATGCAACATTTGCTGATCCTAATCCTACGCCAACTGTGTGATCGTGTCTAGGAAATAACCATTCATTTTTCGTAGGTTAGTGGGAGAGCATATACAGCGCGGACTCGATTATGTACAGTCTCCGATTTCTTTTCTCTGTATATAATCGAGTCAAAAAAAAAGTTTCTATTCGTTTTTTATGCATATATTTTCCGTTTATTGAATATAAAAAGGAATTTAATGTTTGATTCATCCCCATAAAAAACCTTCCTCACATGAAAAAAACAAATTTATCCAGAATCTCTCAGGAGGTGGTAGACGATCATATTTGATGAAAAAAATCCTTCTATACATATGTTCAAAGTTCAACAACGACAGAGTTGTAAAACTTTTTTTGTTTCGGACTCTGTTACCTCAAACTGGCTCTACATGAAAAAGTCGATTCTGTTGCTTCCATTTGAAAGATGAGAAAATTTACTACAGGATATAGTAGTGGAACATCTAAATTAGTGGACTTGAATAACATTTTGGAAGTGAAAACTTAAACGTTAATTGAATAGTTTCAAATGTTTACACTTTTTAAATTAAATTAAATTTGAAATTAAAAAAATAAAAGTTTTAATGTTTTATTATTAGTTTTATCCTAAAAATTCATATTAAACTCAATTGTTTCTATCAATAAAATTTTACCATTTGTTCTTTGACACCCAACTTCTATCTTTCCTGATTTCGCTGCAATCTATATATATATATATATATATATATATATATATATATATATATATATATATATATATAAATCTCGTGTCACGGTGTTTGTTACCGAACTCCTCCGAAACGGCTCGACCGGTTTTGATGAAATTATACTCAAAATACTTGGTAGGTATGAGAATAGGTTGTAAACTATATATGATACTGGTAGGATACCGATAACCATACATTTAATACCGAATAGGGTGGCTCTATGCAGAAAAAAAGATCTGGATATTTTTTTTCAAAAATTTGACTTCATACCATACATATAACCTTAAATTTTGACCCCAATTCCCTATTTTTAATTGCGATTTTATTATTTTTGTGTCAAAAATATTCTAATAATTTAACCGTTGTTCGTTTTTTCAACAGAACGAATTTATTTAAGTTGTTCAATGACTGATGGCGTAACGTCCGCTTCATTGAACATCCATCTACAAATACACAAGTAACATCAATTCATCTAAAGCAGGGAGCATCTCCGACGAGCTGGAAGCTTTTTTGAATGAGCACAATGAGTTATCGAAATTCTTCAAATCACATTTGCTCGGATTACAAAATGACAATCACGCTATTGCCATCAACCCTGACAAAACATCAGCTGGAGAGCACGTGTGTAGATCCAAAGCACAAGCGCTGCTGGAATCATGATAGCACGGTGACACGAGAAATTTAATGCGAAGAAAAAACAATAATCTGGAATTCATCGTTGACACACACACCGTTCATACGACCCTCGCTATGTTCTTCTTCAATGGCACTAACGTTCCCAAGGTTTGCCTTCTCAACGTAGTACAACTTGCGTCATTTTTATAAGGAAATAGTTGAGATTTCTATGACGAACAATACGCCATGAATGTATTCTGGAGTGGCAAGCTCTAGAATACGCGTGACTACAGTGAACATGCGACGAAACAAACAGAGGGGGTGCTCGAAGGATTTTTATGTTTATCATATGGTGATTTGACATGGTCAAGAAACGCCAAATCAAGATATCGTAAGCTGTGCCAACAATTTATGGTCGACATATACGCGAAGGTAGAGAGTGAATGATTGCAATTCTTACTACACAATCAACAAAAGCGGTGCGAGAAATAATACATTCACTTGCGAGACACTATCATGAGCAACGCCGACACAGCTTTAGTTATAGCCAGGCCAAAGCGCAATGCATTGTCATGACATTGCGCGTGTGTTCAAACACAAAATGAAGTTCGATCGTATTCGTCCCCACATATTGTTGGTTGTATTTTGTTGAATGGAAAAAGCGCAATTTTGCATTCTGTTCAAGCTCAAGTCCAATCGAGTTGAGCAAATGTGACAACCTTGCCACGCAATTCGACGTAAACAACATTGGTCTCCATGTTCCATTTCTATGAAGCAAAAATAGTAATGGTTTTTCGGGTGGAATAAACACGCAAAATTTAGCATTCAAACACATTCAAAACAAATTTAGCATCCAAACGAAATCGAATAATAATTTTCATTCAAATTTCAACAATTTAGAATTTTTCTGGAATTATTCCGATCAGATAGAGAGTAAACCGAACCACAAATACGGATGACTTATTTTGACAAGGTGACAAGGCGAACGAATTTAAGAGTGTAAAAGTCGATTTCGATTGAATTGTAAAATCCGATCACTCATATGCATATATGAATATTGATTTCTACAAATCGATGAAGAGTAATAAAAACACCCATGAATAAAGGAAGCAATATTGCTGTGTTTCAAACTTAGATTACCGATGTGAATACTCCTCCATTGAATGACAACGATAAAATAACGCGATTCCAAACAAGCCGATTAATTTGAACGTTTTCCAATTTATGAACTAGACCAAGCTGTTATAAACTAAGCCATGTTGAAAATCAAGAGACAGCAATAATATTGATTTGAGACAGCAATAAATATTGATTTTTTATATTTAATTTTTTCTACTTTACTTTACTTTTTTCAGTTGACGTTTAACTTTTAAGAGATCAAACATGTCAGTTACGTTAATGAAATACACCAAGAAACATCATATAACCTTTCGTTCAAATCATTTAATTCGTTTTTTTATCGGTCACATTCGATTTATTTTAAAGATCGTTAAAATATTCAAACACACTTACAATACATTAGTTTGTTTTATTCAACACCCAAAATATTCACTAGAAATAATTTATTTGGCAGAACAACGTTTGCCTGGTCAGCTAGCATTGATATAAACAATTCCTGGTGAAAATTCAAGCAAAATCTCCAAAAATCATGATTTTTACCCCACTGAACATACATAGCCACTTAAATTTCACCTCAATGTTGAAAGAGTTGGTTTTTTCTTAAAACAAGTCATATTTGAAATGTAAAATTTTTTTTTTCCAAACTGTATATAATCGAGTCCAAAATTGTATATAATCAAATCACATATAATCGAGTCTGTCTATAATCGAGTCCGACTTGTATTAAGTTTGCGGCCGTTTGACAGATTCTCAGATTCAGATTCTCTTGAAAAAATACTTACTAGCTTGTTCTTAATAGTTTACTTCAAATATTTCAAACAACGGTTCCACGGTCTCAACAAGGAAAAATAATGCTAAATAATGTCATATCAAGAACAAATCACTGATATTATTGGGATCAAAAAATGGTCAGCCGAGAAAAAGATCTAAAAAGATTTGTCTTGAAGTAAGGGTGCCAAATCAGGAAACGATGAAAACAATTAAAATGTTAATTTTCATAATTTTGCTTGGTTAAGAATAATGAAATCATAGCAAATGGACAGCATAATATATTTTCTTCTAAGTGATGTTCATAATGTTTTGGCTGAACTCTGGACTTTGGACTTCGGACATTACGTATACACGGAAGTAAAATTGGAAGAATAATCCACTTGAGGAGATATACGAAACAAACAATGTTCATAAATGGAATGATATTTTTGTGTTATGAGAGAATTTTCTTTCAGTAAAAAATGTCAAGATGTTAAGCTGTCGACAGTCGTTTGATTGTTAGCAAAAATCACTCATGCATTAGAACTCATTTCGGCATTACCGTAATCTGAAGTAGTAAATTAGACACCCCAACTGTGTTTGGATTGGTTCTATTCCAGAAGTTAACTTGTATCCCATATCTTCGAGCGGTGTAACCATCAATCCATTCTCCATTTCGAGATAGATCAGGGCTAGTAACCGAAATCGAATCAAATCTCGTTTCCTAAAACCACGCTGTAAAGCGAAATGCAATCCGTCTGTTTGGTTCCTCGACTTCGATTAATGCGTTGCAGGAAGAGCTCGGATGCAATCTAATAAAATCCTCAATCCGAATCGATACAAACATTTCCCTTAATCTAATTTGGCCTTGTTCGATTCGAATTCGTCTGTGTCCATCCACCAATCTTGCTCTACGTGAGTGTAATGCAGTTCAATTAAACCTTTGGGAGATGTTTGTTGGCGAACGAACAGAGTTTTACGGGTAATTCTGATCCGCGACGAAATTCGAACTTAAAACGCGTAGACTGCATGTGTCCACCCCAATCAACTGTACCACCGACGAACCTTTCCACCAGCAGATATCAAATAATGATGATGACGACGGTGATGATGTAAACTAGACGTCTGGTGCATCGTGCAGAAAAGTGCAACCTGAGCGGCGGGCAGAGCCAATAATCCCGACCGGAAGCCTGGAATGGGGCAGGGTTTTATCAATTTTCATCAATCTTTATAGCGGAACGCTTGAAATCTGCATCATCGTCGGGGAACGATTGCAGCTAAATTAGTCATCAATATATGCAGTCCCCTGGTTTTGAATTGTAATTCCCCCGCCGAGTCCCGTGCACTTGATAGCGCCAATTAAAATTGTATTCTTCAGACTCTGTTCAGTCCTGTGAGGGGATAACTTTGCCGAAAGGGTACCGGTTCAAGAATCGGGCTCGAAAAATAGCACACAAATTTCGAAGGCATGAAATTTACTCAAAATTAAAACTATTTGAATCCGCACCATCTCTGGAAGGCATTGCATCGGATCGCACTGCGTTTCCCCCAAACATGAGTCGAAATTGCATGTAATTATGATATCTGTTTCAGATGCAGTCTAATGGCGGGTTTACATTAGGGAGATCTATAGCTATAGATGGATTTATTCACGTGAAAATAGGTGTAAACGGGTGAAAATAAATATGATACACTTATTCGAGGTATATATAACTTGAATAAATTCAGCATATGTAAACGCTTGTGAATTTCTCACTGGTGAGAAATCACTAAAGTTGGATGCAGTTCTACTTTAGGTGAATAAACTCACCGAAAATATGAATATATTCATTATAGAAGCTCACGCTAGTGTAAACGGTTGATGCGATTTCTATAAATCTCATCATATTTCTTCACATGAATATATCACTGGTCTAAACCCACCCTAAGGCAAACAAACCAATCTCTTTCGCCTTGATCGGAATGAAAACGAGGCGCAAGTCAGGCAGGACATGAACCCGAACTGAAAGTTGTAAAACCGCAAGTCATATCGGTTCGAACGGGTCAGAACTAGTCGTCACTACCAGTGGCGATGAACAACTGTCTTTTGGTTCCTGACTGGGCGTCGTCTTTATTGCACAGGACGAAAGTCAATCTAAATTAACAGCATTGTATTGTGTTATCCCCGTTTTGCTTAATGTTGAATAGTGAAAAGATGAATTGCGTGATTATTAATCATTCAACTTGTTTTCTTCAACGCTCGACAACAAAGTGGATGCTTTCCCTGCGAGAGATTAGCATACCGGTGAAACTTTATGAATGACACTGAAATTTTCGGAAGGAGATTGTTATTCATTACAAGTTCTTGCTAGTGGTGTGAGGATACCAGATAGAAGTTGATCGATGATAGGCGAAAGGTGTTTGCTGATTAAGGGGACTGTTAATGTGTGCTGTGGTATAATCATGCGTTGAGACGCAATAGCTATTTAATACTGCGTAACTGTACAAGAACCTATATTCATTTAAAATGTTTTGAGGAACTTCGTTAGAATCACATATCTAGTCCAACAATGTCAGCATCAATGACAAAATTTCACAATTTGTTTCACCTGTTGGAAATCACGCTATCCTCTTCAAGTGTAATCCAACTCGATGAATCTACGGACGTTAGCTCCTGTTCCCAACGAAAGATATTCGTAGAGTGTATTCACTTTGGCTTCGTGAGCAAATGATTTCTTCTTTGTAGCGATTTGCAAATTTCTAACTAACTTAACGATATCATGACTGAAATTAATATATTTTTGGAGTATTTTGTCTTTTTTTCTTATGTCCAAAAAGTGTGAAATTTTAGGACAAGAACCTTTAATTTAAATAAATTGGTTAAGTCCCACTTGGGACAATGTATTGTATTGATAGCGTCTTAATTTTGATATTTTGTACATTGTTTCTTATGTTAAAAAGCGGATAGATCGTAGTGTATTCATATTGCTGAGTATTTATGTTTCCATTAAGATCTCACTAATCTTGAATATGAATTCTTGATGTGCACCTGAATGCTATGATAATCGAGCTGCATGCCAAGAAAATCTGTTTTCAGTTCGACAGTCTGGAACTGGAAACAAAACGGGAACCAAGCATTACAAAAGTTGTTAATTCAGCTTGGAGAATTTATCCATGATTTCTTTTACGAGACCGCCATTAAAATGTGTCGCGAAGGGTAAACTCTGGAAAACCACTGTTCTAGACAATAAATGTCGGAAAGGGCTGCATATTTTTGGATACAATTTAATTTAAAAAAATGTAATATGCAACAAAGGAAAACATTCTTTCAATCAGATTTTCAGTCTTCCATTACGAACTTCTGAAACCTGATCAAACTACCACGGGAAAAGCCCGTAGATAACCGTAGATTACAATTTGCTGTCTGGTGGCCGCAATATTCTGTCATGACAACGCTTGGCTTCATTCTGCTACTGATATGAATAAAAGCAGTCTTCCGAAAAACACTTACACATGTCCACGCGATGTGAAAATTCCATGTTTTTGTTTGAATTCGAACATGATTCTCGCTAGTGTTGAGTGTCTATCCCCAACACGAACAATGATACACAAACATAGACATGTGAAAACAAACACGATGTTTATAATTCAAGAACATCATGTACAAACATATCACCCGATGTCGCAGTATTCATTGCTTTCGTTTCGTTTCTTTTCATACACGGAAAGAAATTATTCATCCCAAAATATGCACCAAAATGCACCAAAATATATATTTTTATTAAGGCTCATATGGCGTCAGCCTAACGGGGCCGGGAGTTCAATATTTTGACAATGTTTGCTTACAACTATGTTAGTAATATGTAACCGATTACTCGCGGTTGGCTCGAGGTTAGTATTACAAGTGTTCTCATAATTGGTATGTTGCAGTCTTCAGTGCTCTGTACGTGTGCCCGATATGGGATACTTCCTATTGGGATGCAGCTGACCGTTAATCAGCAACGACCCCCTAGTCTGCACCCCATATCTAGTGTGGTGCGTCTTTTTCGACTCGAGGAATCCAGAATAGAATGATCACTAGCCGGCGCAATCATCAGCTCGTGTAGAGTTGTCATGAGCGGTACAACCTTTGGCTCTTGTTGAATCATCAGTGGACTGCACAACCTTCGGCCCGTGTATCTGTAAAGAGTGTGTGTATGTATTGCCGCGACTAAGTAAAAGTTTATAGATCGTTCATGCACGTTTTGCAAGTCTGATCAAATAATCCTTGGTTTCGTTCAAAGAAAACATTCTCTGAATAGAAAGAAGCTTTCTATTTTTTTTGCGTGCATGTTGGCAATTAATGTCTGGGAAGCCGACTGCATAGCGGGCGACGTCGTACAAATGCTGACCAAAAAAATAAATACCCAAAAAATAAAAACCCAAAAAATAAATACCCACACAGCAGAACCAGCAGAGAAATTTCAGCGGCTAAAACACCATTAATTTCTCGATGTTATCACAAACTGAATGAAGGAAAAAACTAAAAGCTACACTTACACTGCACTACATATGCTATGTGTGCATGCGATTGCATCATCCTTTCTTCTCCTCTTCTCCGCTCGTTTTATAGCTCGGGTCGCGATCGTCTCGAACAAGCAGTATTGGCCATTTGTATTCAAAGATCCAGCCAAAATTGTTGCTCCCGTGGTGAGTGGTTAGCGTCACGCCTAACATGTCACTGCTGAATAATTCAATTTTAGTACTTGTTCATATAGCTAATAATAGCGATTGTTACATGAATTCAATATATAAATTGATGCGTGCACTAAATAATGATATCAAATGTGAAAAACTCTCATATCAATCGATATTTATTTTGTTCAGAACAGAAAAAGAGGTTTATTTTATTTGCCCAATAGTTTAAACCAATCAACCATTGGCATGAAAGGAAAGCATTTTTTCCATGTCAACATACCAACACACCACGCGTTGAGTGGTGGTGGTGTGGTGTCCGATTCGCTTCTTCTACTCTACGCACTGCCGGTGCTTGGGGTGAAAATGCAAGAGAAACTGTACACCATGTTCGAGCATCATGTGAAACATTGGGATTTAACATCGTATGTCCAAACATACCACGAATACAAACATGTCACATTTTCTAACATAGGTACGAAAAAACATGTTTGTACTCAAACACAAAACTGTGAACAGCAGCGTGAACATGTTTATTCCGGACGCAGTGTTTTTTGTGAAACATGGAAGACTGAATAAAAGTATATGAGATGTTTTGCATCAAATCGCCTTTTGCCCAAATCTGGGTCATTTTGACTATTTTTTTTCACTTCTGAAAAGAGGATCGTAAGTCGGTTTGTTTTTTATCTCAAAAGACGAATTTTCGTATCCATAAAACATATAATTTATATGATTATGTAAATTATTAAAAAATTTGTTCATTTGTTGTTTTCTTCGGATGACATGTTATTTTAACATATTAAGGACCGCACGTTTTGGGGCAAACTTGAACGCTTCGTTTGTTCGGATTCCACGAATGAGATCGTACCCTTCGGTGTGGATGAGACGATGGCGAGCCATCGGTAGGTCTTGTTAGATTCTTGACAAACCAAGGATTTGGTAGATCTAACCATCAAGTGTAGAAAACACTGGTTATTTCGTGATCCATCCGTAACAGGCGGAACGCGAAACACGAGAAAACTCGTCAGCGGTCCGCAATATGTTAATGATTTATCTAGATAGAGAATTCTTTTTCACTAAACGAGGCGAATTATTATTGATATAAATTGTACGGAAATATTAAATAAAATAGGTTAATTTTTTAACGTACTCTTCATATTCTGAATTAAATTCCTCTTACATCCAAAGTTAATTTTTAACACATGTTATGATATCCCGATTTATTACATTAAACGAGCCGAAAAATAACAGAAAATGCTCTACTCCCCAATACGTGTACACTGAAGTCACTTTTTACGCATTTTTAATTAATCATTTTTAATTAATGTTTGTTAGATTTTTATACGGATTTTAAAATTCACTTGGTTTATTTTTACGCGGATTTTGGAATTTACACGGTTTTATTTTACGCGGATTTTGGAATTCACGCGGTTTTTTTACGCGGATTTTGGTATTTACGCGGTTTTCTTTTACGCGGTTTTTGTTCACACGGCACGTATCCCCCGCGTATAAAGCGACTCCAGTGTATATCATTTGTATTATATACATGCTAGAGCCAATATGAGCCAATATGAGCGAGCGAAACACATTGCAATGAAAGCATATGAAAGCTATTCGTAAAGTTTGCCAAATACACGGCCCAGATAGAGAAAGATATATATTCTCGTTTATGCTCTTCTTTTTCCTCTTAGAAAACACTTCCCAACTTCATTTTATGATGTGGTGTAATATTATCACGCTTTTAAACAACAGCACTAGTAGCTACAGTCAATCGCAAAATTAAGTATACACCTTGTGCTGCTTTGTTATTTTTGAGTTTTTCGGGATTGAAAAGTTTAGGTATTTACCTAAATGCGACTCATATTCATCGTAAAATTGATCCATTTTACTGTCATGTAAAATAATAATAATATAATAATAAAATGGTAACATTTCTACTTCATATTTAAAATACAAACAAATAATCTCCATTTAAGACGTGGCAAAATTGAGTGTACAGTTTAAGTTTATCTTAAAAAGAAAAAAAATAGATCAGTTCAGAAATGTTAACAGATAACGAAAATCAATAACCAAGCATTTGATATGGTCCTTTTGGCATCCAGCATTTTCTGCAAGCGCCGTGGCGAGATTTCTGGACACTGTAGACGGAAGAGCCTCCCAGATCTCCGTAACCGTCGTTTTGAGTTCCGCTTTGCCTCCTGGATTTTTATTCTTCAGATGGTTCTTGATTTTTCCACTATAGATACTCAATAGTTTTGAAGTCCGGTGATTGATGAGGTTTTTTTTATTTTTTTTTTATCTGTATTATAGTGACTTTAAACTCATTTGGCTGGTTCGTCACTTTTACTTCCATTTTTGGAAGAATGTCGGGAGTGAGAATTGAACTCGTGACCTTTAGCGTGAGAGGCATGGATGTTACCACTACGTCAGATCGGCTCCACGATTGCGGAGGTGTTTTGAGCAGGTGCAGGTATTCCCGCACGATAAGGTCAGTTTACTTCGGGTCATTGTTTTGTTGAAAATATTGATCACGGGACGCCCAATTTCTGAAAGGGAGACTGTAGGTTACGTTTCAGGAAGATCAATTAAGCCATCTTGTCCATCGCCGAATCGATAAAGTCCATGGCTCCAGATCCAGAAGACGCCAATGTACCATCCATCATTTGACTACCGCAGCCGTGTTTTACTGTGGGAACCAAATGCTGAAACTGGAGTACCGATTCTGGTTTCCTTCACACCATCTGTCTTCCATCTGATTCAAAGAGATTGGTTTCCGGCTCATCCATATAAAAGAACTTGTTCCGAGATTACTTAGGCCTGCTTACACATGCATTAGCAAACTGTAGTCATTTTTTTCATAATCACCTTAGTGATTAAATAATTTTCACGACCAACACGACCTCTCAGATTGTTCCTGTATGTTGCCCTCTTGACAGTGTCTGCGGTGAAAGGTCTTCAATGATGCCGGGTACTTCGGTAGTCAATTTAGGAATGGAATGGAATGGAATGGAATTTAGGAATAACAAATAGGATTCTTTCGAAATGTTCGCACAATTACTCGTTCATCATCAGAAGGTAGGATCCGTTTGCGTCCTCCACCCGGGAGATTTTCTATGGTTCCTTCGTAACAACCCAAGCAGTGGTTTGGCGTACGCTTATTCGCAAAGATCTTACTTGAAAGGTTAATTTGTTTGGAGAAATTTAAGGGGAGAGGGGAGCACATTCGGACACTTTTTTTTCCTTGATTTTTAATATTTTTTGTAAACATAAAAAAAATCCTGAATTCACCCTGGTTGTCATTTGGACATCAATGTATCATATGAGCGTGTTAAAGGTGTGCGTTGATGCGATTACGAATAGTTTATTCGAATTTTTGAAAATTGCCTTTTTGTCCGAATGTGCCCAATGTGTGGGGCAGTTTCGGACAGTACTGGGGCACTTTCGGACAACGAAAAAAAAAATTTTTTTTTCGTTTATCAGCAATTACTTCCGTTTCCTCTTATCTCCAGCATATTCTGCATTTTTCTGTTTATCAGTATTTGACTGAAAGGAAACTGCCTGCTATGAGAGTCAGTAATAATTCGTGATTTTGCTTTCCTCCGTTTTCGAGTGGTGGTTTTTTCGCGGTGAAGTTTTTGGTAAAGGTTCAACATTTTCCGGGGACAAAGTTGCCAAAGTAAAATCTATCTGTGCTGCAGACGCAATGTTTTGTAGCATTGTTGTATTACCCGATTATTCAGTTGCTACCTCCGCTCCAGTAGGTGAAATCATTTGAGCATTCAAAATCCTTATCCGAAAAAACCTTTCTTGAGAATGGATAGCAACCTGTCATTTTGAATCCAGCTAGAATATTACTCAGATTGAAAGAAGCATTATAAGCCGATATAACTATACCTGAACGGTCGTGTATAGAAATAGTTTTTCCAGGATGGTTGAGTAGCCAATCGTTCTGGGAAACTGAGAGCTTTTGTTTGAAAGGGCCCATAACTGAAACATCCAGCGGTTGTAAGCGATTTATGACATAAGGATACATGAATTGTGCAATTTTCTCGGCAATATTTAATTGTTTCCAAAGTGCAATGACTTTTTGATTGAATTTAGATTTTTTGAAATTGATTCGTTTACGTTGCTGCTACCTTTTGCTACCTTTTTCAAATGTTCCAGAACATTGAGAAACAGTTTTCCCGTTATGCAACCGTTAGTTGGGAAATTAGCAAAGACAATGGACCCAGTTGGACCACCTGTGAGCTAGAATCATGAAAACGTTCTATTCGAAACTAGTTCGATAGATCTTTCCATCTCATCTTCGTTGATGCTGGGTTTAACGGTTTTCTTTTTGTAGTTTCGAACCATCATTAGGTCTGAGAATCAGACTAAATTGATGTTTGTTAGTAAACAACAATCAGACACAAATTTTATGAGGTATTAAACAGTGTCCGAATGTGCCCCACCACCATCCGAAGACAAATCATAATTTTATCTAATAAATAGACCTTTATTTCCCCGTTGTATGCACGTTTTTTTCATTTCATATTAGTTACTAACTGAGGTGGTGTACTTAAATATCTAAATCGTTCATAAAGGAATTAGGGAAATGCTTACAACTTCCAGCTCAAAAGTTTCGAAAAGGGCAAACCATATGACAGCTGTTGGTGGAAGGCCTGTTAACTTACTTATATTTTTAATTTGGTTGAAAATTGTACCACTTAATTTTTACAAGCGTTGTCCGAAACTGCCCCGTCCGAAACTACCCTCCTTTCCCCTACACTCAAGTTTGCGATGCTTAGAATAGTGATTGTTTTAAATTTTTTGGAATAAATGATTAGCAAAAAACTTTTTCAGAAATTTTTTCTTGCGCGCATCGTTAGTCAAATGTTTGTGTTATTAATATGCATCAAAAGAAGAAATGTATTCAAACTATTTTATACCAAATGAATGGAGAGTATCGTCAAGTAGCATTTGTATACTCAATTTTGCGATTGATTGTATATGGATAGCGTGGCCGTGTGAAACAGCTTTGCATTCCAGCCGGTCTTGGTTCGATCCCCATTTACGTCGTATGAACTTTTTTTTTTCTGGTATTATCCCAAATGAAATGAAAACAAAAAAAAGAAAGAGATGTCTGCTCCCATACATACAAACCTTTTTTGAGCTTTTAAAACAGTTAATTATTTGCGCATTTGACCCTCCAGCATAAATCTCATCATATTTCTTTACATGAATATATCACTAGTCTGAACCCATGCTTACATTGAACAGACCGAGCAAATCCCTCCTAATAAGCTAGAGGAAGACAGGGTAAGACTTCCCGGCGGGGTAAGACGGACCACTTTTAGTTTTATAAGAAATCCTCAGTATTTTGCGAAATATGCTATGCAAGAAACATTAATAGCGTATTTTTGTCATTTCGAAACACCTTGCAACACTTGAGCGCACGAAATATCAAAATTGTAACCAAGCAAATTGGTATGTAGGGGTTTTTGGGGCCGGGGAAGGTTTTCGTGATAGTTTGAGACCCCTCCATACAAATGAAACTCAAATTTCTGCATTACCAGAGAATTATTCAAGCAAATGAAATAAAATTAGGCAAATTGAGGTTATAGAGTGCAATAAATGTTCCTATGGTGGTTAGACTCTCCACCCCCCTCTCTAAGGGGGGGCTGCCATACAAATGAAACACAAATTTCTGCATTACTCCAGAATTATTCAAGTAAATGGAACCGAATTAAGCATATGGAGGTTTTAGGGTACAATAAATGTTTCTATGGTAGTAAGACTCTCCACCCCCTCCCCCCCAACCTCTAAGGGGGAGCTGCCATACAAATGAAACACATATTTCTGCATAACTCGAGAACTAATCAAGCAAATGAAACCAAATTAAGCATATGGAGGTTTTAGGGTGCAATAAATGTTTCTATGGTGGTTAGACTCACCACCCCCCTCTCTAAGGGGGGGCTGCCTTACAAATGAAACACAAATTTCTGCCTAACTCGAGAACTAATCAAGCAAATGGAACCAAATTAAGCTTATGGAGGTTTTAGGGCGCAATAAATGTTTCTATGATGGCTAGACTCTTCACCCTCCTCTCTAAGGGGGGGCTGCCTTACAAATGAAACACAAATTTCTGCATAACTCGAGAACTAATCAAGCAAATGGAACCAAATTAAGCTAATGGAGGTTTTAGGGCGCAATAAATGTTTCTATGATGGCTAGACTCTTCACCCTTCTCTCTAAGGGGGGTGGGGGGTGCGTGCTGCTGCCATACAAATGAAACACAAATTTCTGTATTACTCACGAATTAATCAAGCAAATGAAACCAAATATGGCATGTGGAGGTTTTAGGGTGCAATAAATATTTCTATGATGGTTAGAATCTTCACTCCCCTCTCTAAGGGTGGGCTGTCATAAAAATATTACATATATTTCGACCAAAAATATTCCAGCCAAACATGACAATTGAACATTTTCGGAAAACTCTGAAGGAAAAAGGGACAATTCGGAAAATTCAATTCCCATATGTTCTACAATTACATAGTGACAAGTGCTGTTAGTCCATTTGATTTTTGCTCTAGCGAAACTGGAATCTTATTCTATCTATACAAAAAAAGGATCGCCAGATGTGTTGATAATAGCAGAACTCGAGGAATTGTCCAATTTACGGCTGTCTTTATTCTATCAAAAAACATTTATTCCATGTAACGGAGAAACATGTTATTTACAAGTGGTTGAAAAATATTGAACGAGAATTGTGTCTGAAAATAATTTGATATTATAATGATGAGTTTTGTTAGAAATACTAGGAATTTTATAGTAAACTGTAAATTGAACGGGGACGATTGGAAGATCAATCAATGAACAGTTCTGCGATTAGACCCATGAACTTGCTCATAGTAAGAAAACGTGGATGTTTGAGGGTATTGATAACAAAACACAAATTTTGGGCGGGACGAAGTTTGCCGGGTCAGCTAGTGTAATATAAAATGCGTGTAAAGTGCAAAATAATGCAAAAGGTACTCTGGGGGGAAGACGGACCATTTTCGACGGGGCAAAAGAGATAACCGTCCGATAATTCAGTAAAATTTTCTCGATTTTTTTACAAAACTCTGCACATGGAATATAGATAGCCTTTTCAAAAGTTTGTGTGTAGTTTATGAACAACCCTAAACATTTAGTAACTTAGACAACACTGTTCCTGTTATTTTTACTAGACCAAACTGTTTGAAAACAGCATCGCTCCATCTACCCCGCAGGTGGTCCTTCTTACCCCGCCAGCAAAATAAAACGCATTTTTTTATCGTTTCAAAAATAATGAAAAAACGCCAAAAAAGTTATACAATCAACAGTTACACATTTTTTAGTAGTAGATTATTAGATACTCAATGATAAGTAGCACAACAAATAGGGGAATTGCTAAAGGATATTTAACTGAAAAATGGTTTTCTTAGGGGGGCGGCCTTACCCCGTCTTCCCCTAATAATAATGGCACACCGAAAGTTGAATTCCATCCAGCATCACAACGAAAATAAAGAAACGCACCCCGTCATCTAATCGCTCCCAATGCAACGGCTATCCGATCGCCGAATGATAGGATGAGTCATAATCTCGTCTGTTTGATTTGGCTAACGACGACGATCGAGACCTGAGGTGGAAGCGCTCCCCATCAACAACAGCATGTATACTACAGGTGAGTAAGAGCGAGCGGAAGGTTGCGCGTGATAAATTTACCGTTGGCAGGCACCGGTGCGGTGGCCGGCCAAATGTATGTACAGACCATGTTAAAAGCTCGAAGAGGAGGCTCGTCCAGTGATGTGTTTGTGTGTGCACGTTGTTTAAGAATAGGGTACTTGAAGACCATAACTTCCCCTTTGGTGGAAGAAGAAGCAAAACACGAACAATACGCACAAGAAGGAAATAAGAAAACATGATCACGTACCGATCGACAGTCGGCGGACCGCTTGATGATTCATGCCTGAACTTGTTTTATTTGGTTGCAAGTTTTGCGGTGCGGTGCTGCCGGTGAAAAAGGGCAAGACATCAAGAAGTGTATTACTTCATGGACCGTCGACTCATGGCGGTTTGCTAGAAGTAGAGGCGATCTACGAAAACAAGATAAATTGCACTCAAAGGAGACGGTCTCAAGTGCTTTGTCGACATCAGGTGCTAATTTGTTATCCCGGTTCGGACTGTTTTTGACTTTTTATTCAAAGATACAAGCGAGATTTAACTTGCATGAAGGGTAATCTTGAAGATTGTACATTTTCCGTGGAAGTGAATGGTATGAGAGATAGAAAATGATTTATTTCCCTACTTTTCTATCCGTTCCGGTGTTTCGGAGTTGTACACAGGCGAAACGCCGAAAAAGTTGCCCTAATAAGCATATTCTTATTCACAATTTTCATCAGACTGTATGATGTATTCAAATTAGATGATATATTGCCTTGTGCTTCTTTGGGAGCTGAAGGGTTTTTTTTCTGTTGCAGGGAGGTAGGTTTCCCCCGTCAACCCATCCCCCCCTCCAACAGGGATCGAATATTGGTTGCTGATAAATAGGCGGTAAGGGTGTCTGGCTGCCTCCGGTGATTCGGTAGAGATGTTATTCAAATTTTCTGGGAATGATGCAGAATGTCCCCATGGAAGAGAGAAGAGCTTTGTTTGACTTCTGTTACGGTGGAAGTATGCATGAGCAATCGAATGAAGTTGACAGTTTTCGTTTCAGGCGCAACGTACTGACTCAATTACCCGTGTGACATCGTGTAACAAAATATTTTGGGCATTTCGGAATAGATAGTTGTCCGAAGAATATTTAGAATAATATTATAGGAGTTACCCATGTTATGTTCAGGAGTTTTAACCCACAGGTCTTCAAATGTTTTTCAACGTAACTTCTAAACATATGTTTTTACCATAATGATGTATTTGGAAAAGTTGTTGAAAATTATAAGCAAATTCATAAAATTTCATGAACATGGCGGTATAACACGACAAACATATTAAAAGAGTCTATTTACTATATAAAGGACAGTAATTTAGAAATATATTTTTTAAATATCTCGAGAATGGCTGCATTTAGAGGGAAATTGATAAAGAGCTTTTTTTGTTTTAAATCACAAGCGCGTATTTTAAGTTATCAATTTATTAGGTATCATTAAAGAATTCATGTTCAGACTTGTTGATTGTAATGAATATATAAAAATAAGGATTCATAATTTGTGCCTAAAAATGATTGTTAACGTACAAAAATTCCAAGCTTCGAAAATTCACAAAAAATTAATGTTCCACAAAGTTCCTCAAAAATAATTTCACCATCTTGGACTCATTTTTAAATTTTCTACATGATTTTATCTAAAACATTGAAAAATACATATACACTGCGTTTCACAACTATAGAACCACTCATTTTTTCTTAGTTTCCAGAGATATGTAAGAAGTCGGTTGAATTGAAGTATATAGTGTAGGATATAATAACTATCTCCATTTAAAAAACTGGCCATTTAAACTTTATTGTTGTGTTCAAGCGCGAAACAATCAAAAAACTAATATTCCAGTGGTTCATAACTATAGAACCAAATGGAGAAACTCTCACAGCTATACAAAATTAACGTCGATTTCACATGAATAATAATGAGGTTCTAATTCGTAGGTCATCTTTTGTTCTCAATCAGTTCAAATGAACCATTCGGGGTGGTTTTGACCAAGCTGCACCATGTTCTAGTGTGTACAGGTAAACTTCGATATAACGTACTCTCGTTATAACGTACCCTCGATATAACGTCACTCGATATAACGTACATTTTACCTCGATATAACGTACACATGATCAAAGTTTAAAAAAATATTTTTTTAATATTTTTTTTCTGAAAGAACAATAGATTCTCTGTATTTTGATACCAAAGCTTGTGTTGTAACTTTAACCAATCCCGAAATACTACTGTTTTGTGATTCCGGATTCTAAATGAATCAAACTTCAATCAACAGAACGAAGGGAAACATCATGAGAAAAGTTGGCTTCGTCTTCCTATTGATTTTATTCATCAACCTTACTCAAACAGCAACACAATAAAGTAAAATAAGCTACGTTTCAGAGTTCTTTATTATGCTTCGATATAACGTACATTTCGATACAACGTACAATTTTGAAAGTAAAATGTACGTTATATCGAAGTTACCCTGTACCTCGTTCTAGGCATAGGATAATGCTCGTTTAAGCTCTTCAAATCACTCATACTGTTTGCAAGCTGTATTTACTATTCGTACAATCACTCCTCATAAGTTCTTGATAGGGTTTTGATCTGGTGAACAAGCTGACCAGTCCAGAATCTGAAGCCCCTTTCCAATAAACCATGCCTTGACTTTCCGGATGCTATGAATTGATGGCGAATTACCCAATTTTCACGGTGTTTTTGATGCAAAAACATAAGTAAATTATTCTGATATAATTCATTGCACTTCTGAATGAAACAGCTGGTGCTACTGAAAAGCTGTCTGAACCAGGCTATTTGGAAAATATTTTCCTCAAACCATTGAACTGCCGCTTGCAAAGTTACGAGTTGAAAAATTACATGACACGTTCCGTAAGTCCTTCCAGTATGAAGAAATTATATTCAAGTTGGATTTCTTTTTATCAGAGAAGTTCTCCTGAAATAGTGAAACCCATGGTATTAGCTTCCACACTAGTTTTTGGACCCGCAGCTTTGGAGATGGGATTTTAATGGTTTGGGGAGAATTTTCTCAAAAAGCCCTGGTTTAGATAGCTTACCATCAACACGAATGAACAATCAGAAGTGCAACGAAGTACAAGGAATTACTTCAGAATCATTTACTGCTGTTTTTACATCAAAAACAATGTGAATTTGGGTAAATTGGCATCGATTCATAAAATCCGGAAAGTCATGGCATGGTTAAATGAATAGGAGATTCAGATTCTGGACTGGTCAGCTTGTTTACCAGATCAAAACCTCACAAGAACTAATGAGGAGTGATTGTACGAATAGTAAATACAGCTTGCAAACAGTATGAGTGATTTGAAGAGCTTAAACGAGCATTATCCTATGCTTAGAACGAGGTACACACTACAACATGGTGCAGCTTGGTCAAATCCACCCCGAATGGTTCGTTTGAATGATTGAGGACAAAAGATGACCTACGAATTAGAACCTCATTGTAATTCATGTGAAATTGACGTTAATTTTGTAAAGGAGTGAGAGATTCTCCATCTGGTTCTATAATTATAAAACACTGGAATTTTGGGTTTTTGATTGTTTCGCGCCTGAACACAACAGTAAAGTTCAAATGGACAGTCTTTAAAATGAAGAAAGTTGTTATATCATACACTATATACTTCAATTTAACCGACTTCTTACATATCTCTTAAAATTCAGAAAAAAAGAGTGGATCTATAATTGTGAAACGCAGTGTATAAATTTAAAAACAAAATTAAATTGAAAAACACATAAATCAGAAATGTTTTTTCAAATATCTCGAGAAAGGCTGCATTTAGAAGGAGATTGATGAAGAGCTTTTTATTTTTATTTCAATTCATAAGTTTCTCGAAGTTTCATAAAAATTCGATGTTCCACAAAGTTCGCCAAAAATAGTTTTGCCATCTTGTACCCACTTTTTTTTTAAATTTTCTACATGACTTCTATTTTATATGAAACAATTTAAAAAAATTAAAAAATATGTATTTTAGATTTTGCAAATTAAAGTTTTTGATGTAAATAAAAAAGGAGTATTTGTTTTTCTCAGTGTATATTTTTTTACGTTTGGGCATCAATACTTTATAACTCTTTCTATGACACTATTTCGGTAGGACTCATAGTTTTTGAAATATAAATCATCAAAGATTTCTCTTACTAAAATCGATACGCTCTTTTTAAAAGTTACACATGAGTCTAAAAATTCCCAAACGCTGTGGAAAACTCACATTTCCTCCAATCCAAACGGAATACAAACTTTCATTCGAATCACAAATTCTCATGTTTTGTCATTTGTCGATTTCATTTGGAATTGTTCTAACAGCATTATATTGTTGCAAACATTTACGTGAACTAATCATTAAAAAAAAAAATTAACGTAGGTCTACATCTTTCAGTAAGGGTAGCCAAATAACAAAACGCGTCACGTTTCTATGATATAGTTTCAATCAGTGTTGCCACATTTTTATCTTTACCAGAAGGGTAAAAAATCTTTTTCATCTGTACTTTTTCTTCAAAAAATCTGTACCAAAAATCTGTACCGTTGGAAATATTCATTGTAGAGAAACATAATGAAGTATGAAAAAAAAAACTCATTTATTTACTAGAAAATATTATATTTACTTACTCATTTTATATCCAGATTTACTTACTACAAATACTAGTACTTACTTATTAACGCCACAGGGGCGCATTTTTTATTATGAATGTATTTTTCCGTAAAGAAATTTATTCAGAGGTCAATGTAAGGAGGCAAACTCCTATCTAACGAGGATAAGGAATCGAGACGGCTCCAAGCCGCCGAGGTGATGCGATCCGAGTCGAAGTCAGTGTACATTATCATTTGTTAGTCTCGAATCTATCGTGTATTTGATGATGCTTATACATAGTATTTCTAAAATTAGATTGCATATTATCATTCAATAAAATTTTCGAGCTACGTGTCGTTACTGAGCTGATTTCGAAGATTATCCCTCTTTTGCATACATTTGCATTCCACAGAAACATACATGAGGCAGAAATCTGTTCTTCGCATCATACTTCACAGATACGTTTTGTTTTGTTTCCATTCATATCATGAGATGCATCTTTATTGATTTCAAGTAATAATACTGACAAAAAAGAGAGAAATTTGACACGCGGGAAAAATCTGTACCATGTACTTCTTGACGAAAATCTGTAATCCGCACCGTACAGAATCTGTACCAAAAATAACGAAAAAATCTGTACCTTTCCAGATAAATCTGTACTTGTGGCAACAATGGTTTCAACGTCCATAACTGTTTGTAATGTGAACGGATTTTGATTATTTACATAGTTTATTTTTCGGCTCTTTCAAAAAATTGGTTGGCTACTCTGACTGCAATGGCAATATTTGATGTCGAAAAAGCTTTTAACAACGTGTGGTATTACGGACTAATATATAAACTCTGCTAATTCAATACCCCTCCATATATTAAGGACCGTTTATTTTTCCAAACGGACACTTTGTTTCGGTGGTATCTTTATTATTTATCAATCTATTTGTATAGGTTTTTTTTTGAAAAATGAAAGTTTATTACTCTACACAAAGTACAGAATGAAAAACCTGACCAAGTTCATCTAATAATAATACTGGTGAACTATTACTTGGACTCCTCTTATAAGCCTCTTCACAGTTTCTTCACACTTCACACACTGCTCTTCATCGAACTGCAAAACTCAACATTGATATGAGAATTGAATGTTTTGCTAAGCTGAAGCGAATATGGTACTACTCAACGATTTCCAGTCCGTCAATATCTGCGTTGTTGATGTTCATTAATGATTGTCCGCCATTATCAGTATTTCTTCGTTTTTAAACGACGGTTTTATTTAGCTTGCCCTGTAATCTGTTTGTATGTTTGTATGTTTGTATGTTTGTATGTTTGTATGTTTGTATGTTTGTATGTTTGTATGTTTGTATGTTTGTATGTTTGTATGTTTGTATGTTTGTATGTTTGTATGTTTGTATGTTTGTATGTTTGTATGTTTGTATGTTTGTATGTTTGTATGTTTGTATGTTTGTATGTTTGTATGTTTGTATGTTTGTATGTTTGTATGTTTGTATGTTTGTATGTTTGTATGTTTGTATGTTTGTATGTTTGTATGTTTGTATGTTTGTATGTTTGTATGTTTGTATGTTTGTATGTTTGTATGTTTGTATGTTTGTATGTTTGTATGTTTGTATGTTTGTATGTTTGTATGTTTGTATGTTTGTATGTTTGTATGTTTGTATGTTTGTAACATGTTTGTCTGTAACGCTTAACCACATCATAGAAATTTGAAACCCTTCCTGTTGACCGATTGATCTGAAATTTGGAACACACCTTTATCTCTGTAGTCATTATAAAACTGCGTATTTCATGATCTTGAAAATCCAAAATGGCGGTTGCTCCAAAATGGCAGATTACATATTTTCTCAAAACTTTATCAATATGGATTTTTCCAAAACCCCGTTAATATGGGTATCAAATGGAAGGGCTTGACTAGTAGAACACGGTTATTTATGAAAAATGCAAATCCAAGATGGCTGCCACCACAAAATGGCGGACTACATATTATGTCAAAACCCCATTAATATGGGTATCAAACGAAAGGGCTTGAATAGTAGATCACTGTAGATCATGAAACATCCAAATCCAAGATGACCGCATTCACAAAATAGCAAATCACTTTATTAAACTGTTTTATTTAGCTTCAACTGTTTGTATGTCTGTAGGGTTGTCCCACATTAATAGAAATTTGACCAATAGGAACTAACCGAATTAATAAAACACCTTTATCTATGCTGTCATTTTAAAACTGCTTATCTTGAAAAACCCAATTTGGCCACCGCTACAAAATAGCTGATTCCATATCATCTCAAAAAAAAAAAAAAGGTTGATTGATATATGTGTATCAAACGAACGAACTTGACTTGGAGAACCCAAAGCAAGAAAATAATTAGGCAAGTAGCAGTTAGCAGTTATCACACCTCTCCTTCATTAGTCTAGGGCATTGATGAGACTAAAATAAATTAACGACTTCCTCATATTTCCCACGATTGTATTTTTTATTATTTTCTAGCTTTTAGTACATTATTATGTTCAATCACAATTAAACCGTTTAACTTAAAAAAGTTTTTTTTACTTATTTTATTATATTGGATGTTCGCCTACGCTTGAGATCGTGTCATTGGTTAAATCTTTGGGAAAACGCTTTGTACATTCTCCATCTGCCATACAAGTTAAAAACTCCAGATCACCGCATGGCCCATGAACCATGTTTGTGGGAAGAATATCGTACAGTAATCCATATTAAATCGTAATACGATTGGTTTGAAAGTCGATCGAGTTTCACGATTCGATCGAAATACTTTCACATTTTGAAACCCGTTCGACTCAAATTTAATCGTTCTCTGCAAATGTTTGTTTTTGTCTTGATTTAAAAAAACAAAAACAAACTTATTCATCCGTATTAGTGGAGCAATTTACTCTCTATCAGATTGGCAGAAACGAAAGTAATGTTGAATTGTTGACATTTGAATGAAAATTATTACTCGATGTTATTTGAATACATAGTTCCTAACGACCCTAGCCTAACTATTTTTCTATTATTTAACTCTGAAACTTTATCCATAATATAAAAATATGATCAGACATAATCTTCGTTCAAGATTTTTACTCACTTACAGAAAATGTGCATAGCGTGTGAACGGAATAGCTAATCTCCACTCAAATTTTCCGTTTTAATAACGTTCATGTTCATTCCACCAGAAAATCAGTTACCATTTTTACTGAAATGAAACACGAAGCTCAATATCGTCTATGTCGACTTGCGTGGTAAGGTTGCCACATTAGCACAACTCGATTGGACTAGAGTCGAACGAGGTACAGAATGCAAAATTCAAATCTGTTCGGGTGATTCTGACTCGATCGGATCTCAAAATACGGATGAGTAATTGATCAGCAGACATATCTGGATTTTCTGAGAAAATTACAAATGGAATTTCTGAGATTTCCATGACAACGCATTGTGTTTTAGCTTGGCAATAGCAAAGGCTGTGTCGGCGTAGTTCATGCTAGCGTTTTGCAAGTGAATTTATTCTTCTCCATCGATATCAATAAATATAAATTCAAATCATTGAATCTACATGCTCTCATTTTGGTATCCGAGCATGTGTGATCTGAAGGATTTCAATAATTCATTATGCATTTTCGATAAGGCTTCCAGCTCTCCGGCTGTTTGCTCAGCTTCAGGTGAAATGGGTTTACTTGCGCATGTGTGGATGAGAGTTCGATGAAGCGGACGTAGCATTGTCATTTAACAATTTAAATAAATTCATTCTGTTTGAAAAATGAGCGGCGGTTTTTTTTTTATTTAGACATTGTGTATACAAAACTAATGAAACCACAAAATGAAAAAGAGGATCGGATTAAGCTATATTTGATTTAACATCTGGTACTTCCTTGCCAACAATAAGCATTGAAAAATTGTGGTCCGGAAGTGGTGTTGTGTCCAGTTTGTAATGAATTGCATTATCCAAGAAACCGGTATCGCTCTTTTGCCCGTTCATGCTGTTCCGCGGTGCGTTTCGGTTTCTTTTGTAGTTTCTTGTAGGATCTGATGTTGTTTCTCGGTTTGAAATTTTGGACGGCTCCGACGCTAACCTTGATTGTTTTTAGGAATTTTCCGTACAGAGATAGATTTATTGGACAGAAGCAGGTTCACACATTTCTTCTCTATTTGTGGATTGGAAGCACGCACCTCTTCTGGTTCTGGGTCTTGGCAAATCTTCAAGAGTATGGTGCTTCCTGATAACAGCAGACTTGGACTTTTCACATGTTTTGCAATATTTTTGCAGAATAGTCTCACGGAACAGTACGTTTGAAAAGTCTAAAAAAAACGAGTATCTTGATCGATTCGTGCCATTTCACACTTACGGTGAAGGGCACTGAAAATAGATGGCACTCTGAGGGTAAATACTTGTAGTAGTAGTAGTACTTAATTCAAGGCTTCTATTCCGATCCCATGTTGAATAAAATGTGATGTGCTGATCAAAAGCCTATATTCACTAATTATTTGGAAATCTAAACTCTCCAGGCTCAAAAAACTGACAATCTCCAAACATACAATAGAACCTGTTATTACATACGACTCGCCAGTTTCGGAATCATGTGCAATGATACAAAAAACAAGCTTAGGGTAGATCTAAATAATGTACATGGGATAAATGTCGTGAATTATATTGCCCCTTATGCGGGAACTTTATGTATAAATTCTACGCATTATTTGGTATGGTTAGAATAGTTTTGTTTAGATTGGTTTCGTTTAGTTCTAGTTTAGTTTTGGTTTAGATTAGTTAAGATTAGATTGAGTTAGTTTAGTTTTAGTTTAGCTTAGTTATATCAAAAACTAAAAACACCAAATCCCTACCCACAGAGTTCAAAATTACACAGCCTTGGTAATCAAAAACAGCGAAAATCTGGAATGAACCGCAAGGATGCAAATTTGTGAAAAAGTATCTCTTAAGAGAAAACACATTCACACAAACCGAAAATTAAAGATAAATTTTTGACATGACGAATTATGTTCATTGAATGTTTATGCGTTATATGATCGAAATCGAGAATAAAACAACAACTAGAGTTTGTATGCAACTTCAAATCTAATGCAGAATTTGATTAAATGATTTAAAGCGTCGGTTTTATTCCATCTGGTGAAGAGTGCTTCTGGATTTTTGTATCATACGCACATATTTTTTTTTGTTTTTATGCGTTGACAAAAACAGAATGAAGTTGTTGTAATAGTTTTGTGTTTTGTTGATTATAAATGTGGAACAATGATGGTGGTGAAACAAGGGCCACCAAAACAATTTACTAAAGAGTTTATTCTTAAATTTCCAGACAATATGGAATAACAAGCGATTCGAATAAAGTAATTTCATAGTCCTACGTCAACAAGTTTTACTTTATTTCGATTATTTTTGGAAACCCGCAATTTATACTTGTACACCTAGCATCCTTAAAATTAAATACACCTAGCATCCTTAAATTAATTAACATTTCGAAAACATTGAAGTCAAAATTCTCATATCGCTTACAGCTCGGGTACTGCCTGAATCTCATCGTATTCAAATTTGCATACATGCACTTCAAAAATGTCGCCAACTCGTGTCTCGCATTCATGGACTTTTCGGATTTTTCTTCCGGTTCTCTCCTTACATCCTCAGCTTCAGAAAGAAAACACGAGCAAGAAGCTCGACTCCCCGCTCTTCCTGGCGAGCACAACGTGGAACCACCCAAACATTGTTGTTTGTTATCAAATAATTTCGTAATTTATTGGCCTATTTTGCATAATTTTTCAATTGTCATCGCGCGCGCTCTTCGATATTGCTTTGCTGGGTGGGAAAGCACCCATAACCATTTTCATCTCTATCGCGCTATGGTCTGGTATAAATTGGAAGTTCTTCCATCTGATAGCGTGCGCACAAGGAATACGGGGTTTCGGGGCGCGAATATTAGCACGTGGTATTTCCGCTCTCTTGCTCCGGATGGTTCCTTGGCACGATGCCCACAGAACTCCAGCAAGATAATAATGGGCTCAATTTAACAGAAGCTAAATTGATTTGGAGAATTTTATTAAAAATGTTCCCCTGACTCAGTGCAATTCGAAGTGAAAGCGGGGGAGGAGAGTTTCGCACAATCTGCCTGTTCCCTTTTCCGCAGGATCTCATCATTATGGATCAGATTCGAAAGGCAGAACAATTGAAAGTTGAAATCAGTTAAGGCTATTTAGCTGAGAGATTTTCTGTCCAGCCGGGAAGTTTATGACCGTGATGACATTTATTATGTTCTCATATCTCCTACACACATATCCGGTTCCAAAACTGTGGAGTTTGACGAAAATTTTTCAACGTCGCATCTCGGCACAAACACAATAGCGGTATCCTTCTGCGGGCCAGCCTCATTCGGGACAAATAATTCACACCTCATTAAAGTTAAATAAACCCCGGAGAGAACAATTCAAACGCAACGGATGAAAGCCGGAAATGGCACCCCACTCGGGAAAAAGGGCTCAACACGACCATCACACATGAGCTGAGTTCGACCGAACGGTGGAATGGAATATGTAGCAGCAGCGAGTTCGAGGCGATAATAATAATGCCATTATTGATGTCCAGTCATTTGTCTTTTGGCGCACTTTCTGAAGTGTATTATGGTGTGTGGTTTCGCTGTGAAACCCTCGAATTTCGAATGGCACCGCTCGAATGTGACCATTGTGTGGTTCTTTAAGATTGATTGGCGTGAAGGGATTAATTTTGCTCGTGCTATTAGAATTTTATGCGGAAAAGTTTTTTCCCTATCGCGTTCAAAGTAGCGATGGACAACTGATAGCTACTAAGCAGGAAGTTCCGTTGCCCTTTGAGAACGAAATAAGAATCGTGTGACTGCCGAGCGCTCAAACCACTCCGTGGATATAATTAAGTGGAATACAATTCCATTCAACCACCGAACACTTTCCATAACATTAATTTATACTTTCTCGGACCTCCGGTGTGTGGTGAAATCCTAGCAGGAATCCATGTTTTGACTTACACCACCAACCATAAAAACCGCAAAACCTCAAACCGACTTCCCAGCCAATCTTTCGGCTCAGGCGTCGTGTCTCTAACCTTTTAATCCTTTCCATTCATTACCCACTCTCCGCAGGAACTCATCTCACGGCCACGGTGACTCCTGCCTAGATGATAATACCCCTATTTATAGTGTTGCAATATTATTTGTCGGTGTGCTCAGTTCGTGACATACGAGTTTCTGTACCTTCCTTCTGGTCCTGCCGTCGAGCAGCAGCAGCAGCAGTACAAGTTTTTAATTGCAAAATGCTATTTTATTTATGGCTTTCCGCCAAACAGACGCACCACCCTCGCAACTCTCTCTCTCTCTGCCCCGCTTGACTTGGCGAGAGAAGATCCGTTCCGGTAGTGTGATCCGATCTGACATATTGTTTTCGAATCCTAGCACTTGTGGCAAAACAGGATGTTTCGGAAGGGAAGAGCGATGGTTCTGGTCTACTAAGCTAGGCGTGGAGATATGTTTTATGCAAATTTTTGGCAAACTTCCGACGGGACAATATGTAAATGATTATTATTTATTTTTGGGAGCCGCCGTCGCTGGATTCTTCGCTTCCAGCTGAATGTGTCAACTGTTGGTTTTGGGTTAGGTGATGCTGGGTTGTTTCAAACAAACTTATTTGGCAGTTGTTATCTCGACGATTATAGTTTTGGCAATCGTGAATTGACCTGCGATAATGTAGTTACAATATTTCATCTGTAAGACCATCTACTTCTACAATACCAGACCACATGGTCCAGGAGGTGCATTAAGGTGGAAATTTGCATCTAGAGCTCGTTAGTTATTCCCTAGACAAAAATTGTCTTAGACAAAGTTTTTACATATGATAGGGCGTTCATTTTTATGTTATCAAAAAAAGGGCGACCAAAATTGTCGATGAAATAAAAAATCTAACTTTCTTATATTTATATATAGAGGTAAACATAGTTTCTATCTCCTGAAATAATATATAGTGTTTTTTTTTCTTAAGTTGTGTTAGGATCATCATGAAAAAACGGATTTCTGCTCTAATTTTTATGTTTTAAGTTCTACATGTAAACTGTTTTCAAAAGACTTTTAAGCTTACTAACACAAACATTTTGCGATGCAGAGCTTGTCAATATCTCAACTCTACTCAAAGTTACTGATCTGCCGTAATCTCACAAAGTGACGCAAGCGCCAGAGGGAAGAATTTTCAGTACGAGACTTTTTGAAAAATTGCATGTATAATCCGCATACGCGTACATTACGGAAATCTGATCTGTACAAAATGTATACTGTTGATGGAAAAAAATTGCCATCGGCTTGATTTTTGACAAAATGCAGTTTTATTTAAGCTATGCCACCAACGCCAGTTTGTTGAGGAAACAGCAAATTTAAACCATCAAAACATGCGAGAATTTGTTTCCAATTATTTTCTCCAACATTTAACACCCGTTATGTAAACGTGTACCATATGAAGTGGTATAGAAGGTAATACTCTAACGCCGAAAAATGGCAACTGTGTAATGTACTAATTATAGATATGATAAATATGTGACATGTACACGATTAAAATTCGGCTCTGTTACAGCTAAAGTGCTAATGAGCCTAAAATAAACAAAAGGGATAAAAAAAGCCATGCGCTTGATGATAAAATGTGATTGGCGAATTCCACGGAGATTTATGTTAGAATGCCTACAATGGATCGGTCAATCGGTCAGAGAATAAAATATTGCACGCTTACGTTTATATTTAAAATGCCGAATGGAATGACACCGAATTATATACAGAATACTATGACATATGGAAGAGATATACACCAATACAATACTAGGCAAGCAAGTGACCTCAGAACTATGAACTTCCGGATGTCTTGCACCCAAAACTCATTTTTTTTTATAAAGGGTACCGATTGTATAATACACTGCCTCGTGAAGCAAAATAACAACAAACCTCAGAATATTCCGAAATATTTGTGAGGAGTTTTCAAAGAATGATTTGGAATTGTGACCTGCTCGATAGTCAGTGTTATTATTATATTAAATTGACGAAGTGATGACGGATAGACTCTTACTATTGTATTTGTTTGTGCATGTGTTTTTGTTTTTTTTTGTCTGACTAAAATAATGATGGCATTAAGTTTATTTTTAGTTTTATTTAGTTATTAGTCAATTTGGAAATATTGTGAAGTCTACAATAGTTTAAGCATCACGCGCGTGGACAGGCATAGAAAATTGAGATCGAACAAATGCAAAAGAAAAATAATTTCCAAGAGTAATGAACTTCATTTAGAAGGGTCCAATGTGAAAATTGGAATGAAGCTGGGGATAGCCAAACCTGAATGCTCGTAAACTTTTCTCTTCAGTAGAAGGTTACAACAAGATTTTTCAATGTTGTGGCAGATCTGATTGCGAATTCCGATAAACACGTTTGTCCCTAAGTTATGTAGAACCTGAAGCGTCAGTAAATCTCATTTGAAGGGTCAAATGAAGAAACTGGGATGATGCTGGTGATAGCCACACCGGAATACTCGTAAACTTATTCGTTAAGTAGATGGTTATAACGAGATTTTTCTGGGTTGTGGCAGATCTGATTGCGAGTTCCAGTATACATGTTTGTGCCCCGATTATGAAGGGCCTGAAGCGTTGGCTAGAATTAGGCTTGGGTTTGCTCAGCTGTCTGGGCTTGATAACGATCGCATCAGCAGAGCGTTTTCGGGAATCTAGTAAAGCGGGAAGACTCTTGTAAATTCACGGCTGATAAGGACATAGGTATTGGGTTTAATTCCCGATCGGTCAAGAGTTTTTTCGGGTTGGAAATTTTCTTGACATTCCATGGATGAAATGCGCTCATGCAATGCCTTTATATGTTCATTTGGTAAAATTTCTATGTATGTGACAAAACCAGTCCATTCCTTTAATTTTTTTTATTATCTTACTTACTGTTTCAGTTTGATGCTATAAAGAAAAATCCTAACATTTAATAATCTTCAAGATAACTCGTCCAGCTCAAACCTTTGTAGGGGGATGAGATGGGACCACCTTTATTTATTTATTAGAAAGAAATGAATCCTGTTAATTTTTTTTTAAATTCCCTGTACTTTTCAGCCCATGCAGTACATTCTGTCATTTTGTTCAAACAGAAGCTTGAAATCAACATTGAATGGTTCTGATGATAAATAATCTATATAAATAAAAATGTAAGGCAAAATCTGTTGGTAAGCGGAAATCCCGAAGAAGGGATGGTCCGATTGTAGTCTCCTGTGTTTCGTTGTATTCGTCTCTTCCCGTAGATCAATATAGTGGAGGGAAAAATCGGAAAATTTTCGAAAAATCCTGAAGGAAGGTCGGAAAATTCGGAAAATTGAATTCCCACATGTTCGAAAATTACATCATAATAAGTGTTGTTAGTCCATTGGATATTTGCGCTATCGAAATTGATCTTTGTTCGTGAGTGGAAATGGATTTTCAGGCGAAATAACGCATTTCCATATCTTATATCTATAAATAAAAATGGAAGGCCAAATGTAAACAAAACCCGAGGAAGGCATGGTTCTATTTGAGTAATCTATATTACGTTGTATTCGTCTCTTCCCGTAGATCAATATAGCGGAGAGAAAAATCGGAAAATTCGGAAAATACAAATACAAATAGCTAAGCGTTGTTAGTCCATTCGATGTTGGCGCTTGGCGCGCTATAGTTTTTTATGTTGTCCTTCGTGCGTATCAGAAATAAAGTTTCTCTGTGTTGAGTAGGGTGCCAAAGAATGTATTGGAAAAAAACGACCCTAAAATTTCAAAAAGTTACCCTATGCAAAATGTTCACCACCTCGAAAAAACACCCTATGCCGAATTTCAGCTCAATCTGACTTAAGGGAGAGTGGCGCCAAATCGTGCAGGTTGGCGATACGGTGCAACGGCATAAGTAAAAACCAACAGCTACCTCAGGTTAAAAGTAAACAACAGCTGACATTCATTTAGCTAAAATGAAATTCAATTCTGGCGTATTGAATAATCAAGATGAAAATGACACTGGGTGGAAAAATAAACTTCAAAACATATTGAAGAACAAAAGTTCATTTGCTCATATTCACTGGTTGTCTAGATCTGTCATTTTGATTTTCGTTTGGAATATATAGGTTTTCGATGCAACCTAGCCCGAAAATCTATGCATTTGAGCTTTGCGAAGATGATTTTTTCAACACTGGATGAATCCACATACTTTTCCGACTTAGCAACGTGTGTCGAGCAGGCTAACGTAGTTGAGAACCCGATTGTAACAATTACGGACAGCACCAATTTTTTGCAACCCAAAACGTAATTGATAATGCCGTCCAAAATTATCCGATGTAAAACAGATACAGTTTACGCGAGGATGCTTTTTTTTGTTACAAGATGCGTTTCGATGGAGCATTTAGAAGAGTGCAGCTGTTCAATAAATCTGACATTTACCTTCCAATCAACACTCAGCTTCAATTTATCCGAAAGAGGAATTGAGCAGGCGAAGGAAAGAAAACATCGTCAAGAAGCTTTGTCCCTTGATGCCTGAAGAAAAAAGACACTACATTTTAGGGAATCCTTATAATCAACAATTAAATTGATGAGTTTCAATCATGTTGTTCTAATCTTCATGTGCTATATGTGAGAACAGCAATGCAATTAAATCTAGGACAATTTTTTCCTTTAAGATGAGTTTGATTGTATGAATTTAAAGTACATGATTTGTAGTTCTGAAACAAAATTGCTATCATAGAAGTAGCATTGCATGGAGATGAACTGTTTTTGATTAAAATATTTGGCATGACGAGCTTTTCGGAAAAGTGTTTTTTTACCAGAAATAAGGCATGTGACTTTGATTGTGCTAAACGTTGATTACGGAAGATGTTGCTATGTGAAATTTGCTGTCCATGATCGATATTCCTACGCTATCAGAACAGATAAAAAAATCACATCGCATCACAATCAAATTACGTCACATCATAGGGGAATTTGCGCTTGCGCCACTACGTTTCCAAGCTTTTACGGGGTAATTTTTTCATATTTCTGTAAAACTTCGCAGTTGTTTGAAAGGATTTGGTATTCTCTATCGATCTATAACAAAAAACGTAAAATGTCAATTGTGGCGCTTGCGTCACTTTGCGAGATTACGGCAGCGATATTTCTTCCCATAAAATACGCTCTCTTCATTCGTTTGTCATACTTTCTGGAGCAAACATAAAATAATATTCATTGGTGGCATTTGAAAGAGCACATTTCACTCTACATAATGTGGGATTTTCAAAACTAGGTTATTTTTTGTATATGAGTAAACCAAAATTTGAAGCATAAGTTTTTGGGTGAAAAACTATCAATATGATGATGAATTCGTAGGTGAAGGAAAAGAAAGACGTTAATAAAAGTCAGTCGATTGTTGTATAGTAAACGAAGCTACAAATGTTTACTCGGTCGTTAAAAGGTCCATAAAACGTGGTATAATTCCAACTTTAGTATTCGGTTCTGTCTGTGAACACACAGGTTATTTAAACCTATGATTGCAGATACTGAAAACTAATCAATTCTTTAACAATATTGGCAATTTCTGCATCGCAAAATGTTGGCTCTAAAAGCCGTATGAAGACAATTTTTCTGCACAATTTTAAATATAAAGGTTTGAGCAGAAAAAACCATGGTCTTTTTTCATGGTCACCCTAATGCGTCATAGAAAAAAAAGTACGCGGAGCACTTACGAAACGGAGCGTCATTTTGAATTAAATGCTTTGGAAATCTGAGATAAGATTCTCCAATAACAGTTTGGCCAAGTGGAGAAAAAAATTTCTCATACATAATATTCTATGTCCTGGAACTTATTTTAGAACAAGTGTATATTAACATTCGAAAGAAGCGTTTCTTTTTTTCAAGTCTGTTTTTATTTGTTCTATCAATGATTTTTTTTTTGACGTGGGACTACGTCTTTCATTTCTATACTGGGGTGTAAGTTCAAAGTTTCGAAAACGAAAGCGTTACACCGGAGGACGAGATTTTGAGCGTTAACAGCTCCTAAACAACTGAACGAATTGGTATGATAAACACCTCATTCGAAAGATAAAATGTCTACGCGTTCTATGCTTGTTACTTTTTGATCCAAAAACTTGTTTCAATAGCCTTAAAATTGTTTTCAAAACAGACTATTGAAATCACCCACAATCGGTATAAAAGCGAGTGTTGCTCGGAAATCCACTCAGTTATGATTGCGCAACGATTAAGGTACAATCGCTGGAATGGGTAGATATTTCCCTAACACAGACTTCAAAACCATGGAGCCAGGGGAAAACGGCATTGCAAAATAGATGCAAGCATCGGATACTTGTGTACTCGTTTGCACTTTTACAAATCGGAATGTTTCCCTAACACAGACTTTAAAACCATGAAGCCTGGGGAAACAGGCAGTGCAAAATAGATGCAAGCAGCGGGTACTTTTGTACTCGTTTGCGTTTCTACAAATCGATATGTTTCCCTAACACAGACTTCAAAACCATGAAGCCTGCAGAAATCGGCATTGCATAATAGATGCAAGTTGTGGGCAGTGTTGCCACATTTTTATCTTTACCAGAAGGGTAAAAAATCTTTTTCATCTGTACTTTTTCTTCAAAAAATCTGTACCAAAAATCTGTACCATCGGAAATATTCATTGTAGAGAAACATCATGAAGTATGAAAAAAACACTCATTTATTTACTAGAAAATATTATATTTACTTACTCATTTTATATCCAGATTTACTTACTACAAATACTAGTACTTACGTATTAACGCCACAGGGGCGCATTTTTTATTATGAATGTATTTTTCCGTAAAGAAATGTATTCAGAGGTCAATGTAAGGAGGCAAACTCCTATCTAACGAGGATAAGGAATCGAGACGGCTCCAAGCCGCCGAGGTGATGCGATCCGAGTCGAAGTCAGTGTACATTATCATTTGTTAGCCTCGAATCTCTCGTGTATTTGATGATGCTTATATATAGTATTTCTAAAATTAGATTGCATATTATCATTCAATAAAATTTTCGAGCTACGTGTCGTTACTGAGCTGATTTCGAAGATTATCCCTCTTTTGCATACATTTGCATTCCACAGAAACATACATGAGGCAGAAATTTGTTCTTCGCATCATGCTTCACAGATACGTTTTGTTTTGTTTCCATTCATATCATGAGATGATGCATCTTTATTGATATCAAGTGATAATACTGACAAAAAAGAGAGAAATTTGACACGCGGGAAAAATCTGTACCATGTACTTCTTGACGAAAATCTGTAATCTGCACCGTACAGAATCTGTACCAAAAATAACGAAAAAATCTGTACCTTTCCAGATAAATATGAACTTGTGGCAACAATGGTTGTGGGTACTTTTGTACTCGCTTGCGTTTCTGCAAATCGGAGTGTATCCCTAACACAGATTTCAAAACCATTGAGCATTGGCATTGCAAATGAGATTCAAGCTGCGAGTACTTTTGTACTCGCTTGTATTTTTGCAAACCGGAATGTATTTTCCCAACAAAGATTCCGAAACCAATAAGTTGTGAAAATCGGCTTTGCCGATCTCGGCAGTACTGTTATACCCCCATGCATTTTCACACTCCGGTATTCGGTTTGCCAACACGGTCTACAAAAGCGGGTACAAATGCAACGCTTTGGCTCGGTTATTCGATACTGCATACCCCTTCATGTCGTCAGCTCACTGAATTTTTACGCATATCGTTTGATGATTAGGCAAAATGTTGATAACTATTTGCTGCGATAACCACTACCATAATGCATGAATTGACCTATATTGGGATTTCTTCGCAATTGAATTCGTAGATTGTTTCATTCATTTACTAGTTTAATCAATACATACAAAAGATAGCTCTGCGCAGCGGCGATATCGTACTCAATGAGGTACATTCGAGGTGTGATTATTGCTAATTGAAAAAAAAATTTGATTACTAAGTCAACGGCAGTCCAACGTCAACCTTGCGGTTATATCATAGGTATAACCCATCCATAGTTTTGACGTAGGATTACGTCTTTCGGGAACATATTGGGGTACAAATTGAAAAACGAATATCGATCGCATCGTGAAAAATGTCCAATTTCAAACGCGTATTGCTCAGTCATTTCATGACGGATTGATGAGATTTTTACATCAAAACATTGCGGCCCTCTATAACAATTTTTCACCTTGAATAAAGTATTATATATCATGTAATTAACTATCGAACAATTGAAAAATCTCAACCCCTATCCAAACGGTACTGATTGGTCGAAGTTGACGTCATTTCTTTTTCGCCTGCTTCGCTTCTTTCGTTCCCCGATAAGTCAAATATTTGCATGTCGAGCGAGTGGGGGGCGCCTATTTCTCACATACCAACTGATATAAAAGGACGGTAGCATTTTTGGATTTCTCATTCTCGTTCAACGCTCAGATCGGCAAACATCTGGGCTTCTAGTGTGCAGTGCTCTACTAATTAACCAACACCATACGGTGCGGCAAAGGAGAGGAAGCCATCGGCAACCAACGATGGATGCGGTGCGGCAAAGGGTGCAAAGAAGAGGAAGCAGCGGAGAGCATCGAATTAAATCTAGTGTGCATTGCTGGTGCTGGTCCTCTTCACATCAACAATTGGATGCGGCAAAGGAGGCAGAGGAGCGAAGTGCATTGCATCGCATCGTATCACACCCGCTATCCGTCGTTTAGCTCGTCGTGGTTGTGCCAATCAAACCCTCGCAAATCGACGCACAGAAGCCGATAGCGCCAAAGTCAAGGAAAGCATCAGCGAATCCGTAAAAGCTACCGCTCCCAAAACAAAACTGCTACATCCGACTGAAACGCAGCAGATTCCGTACAACCCATTAAACCATTCCAGTCCTTCTCAGGACTATCAATTTGTTTTGAAACAAAAGAGTTTATTTTACTGTTTTCCACTTACCACAAAAACTATGTAAAACTATGATCAAAAATACTGTTTATTTTTACATTTTGGAACTAACATGGAACGTATCACGTCAAAAACATACGTTTCATCAACCACCTTTTACTGGATTTGGCAAAAGAAGCGAAGGACATATTCATGCATGTATATAACGGAACGCTCCAGTCATACACAGCCCGTTAGGGAGGAATGACCTTTGGGTTAAAGTCCCTTCAAAAAACAAGAACGAACGATACAGAGCCCGTATCAGACAAATGCATGAAGGAATTCTATAAAATAATGCTACACGGGCGAGTAGCACCATAGTAGCAAAATAAGTCGAAGTTCGTGACATCTGGTAGCAATATTTTTCTTCTTTTGAATTATAGAGACTTTAAACTTTACGTTCATTCGTCTCTAGCCCTGAGAAGGGCCCATTGTCGCTCAGCACTCCTCAGCAAACGAGTCTGCTTTCGGCGGCACCAAGCGACGCCATGAGCAATATTCATTTAGGGAGGCAGATTAATCTCCCATCGAACTAGCAGGCCCGAAGGCAGTTTTGAATTGATAAAATTTAAATGTATTTATTTTTTGACGTTGGGTTACGGCATTGCAAATATATGCAAGTCGGGGGTTGCTCCATGAAATTTCATATCAATGACCGATCGTTTATTGTGAAAAATTTAGCACAAGTGTAAGTGTAAAATTGTATATGGTAGCAGTTGTGCTAAGAATGACTTGATATATGAAACGATTTATTTTAATTTCCTAAAATTAAAAACCAAGGTGTGTTCCCGCTCGAGAACTGTTTTTTGTGTTCATTTTCACCCGAGGGAAGTTTATACGGCAAGAAAAATTGGAAAAGTGAAGAAATATTCTAAAAAGTGATTTCCCATATCCTCTATATATAGTATTTGGTGTTGTTAGTCCAATTAAAATTGAATTGGGTTGAATAAACGCTTAGAAAGTAAAAATTATAAAAAAGAATACCTTTTCCATTTCAAATATGTTTTCTCTATATTAAAGTAACATGTTTTTACTGATGAGGAAAAATTATAATTGTGTTCGGTATTGGTTGTCTTATGTTACATTGGTGATTTTTTTTTCTTTATTTCATACATACATATCACAGGAGGCATCTCGTCTAGGATCACAGAGGGCGGTTTTCATCATATATCGTTCCACTTCGGTATCTTTTATCTGATACGCACCATCCAACGACTGTTTACCATCCTTCTGCCATCATCACTCGATAAACACTGGTGGAGTTAACATACAATACCCAACAACCAAACAAAACGGCCCTTTTCAGGGCCACCATATCATTATCAAAGAGTTTAACGATGTAATTCTTCAAACATATCCAAAATCAACAGATAGTCTAACGGAATCCTACGTCAACTATGCGGTCGTGTCTCGGAAACAACCCTCCTGTGACTTTTTAAATTAAAATTGTGAGTTTTCAGTGTAAACCATAGTTTAATTTATATGATTTGGTATTCCAAATCATATAAATTAAAATTATAATATGAAATTTAGGAATAGTTGGTATGACCAACTATTCCTAAATTTCTTGCGCCCTCTTTCCGGTGACCGGAAAACAAACAGCACCGTCGATTGGCAAATGGAACAAGAACCGCTAATTTTGCGCCCACTCCCGTTCCCGGTCGACCGCCGTTCGCGAAAATAATAGCAATCACATTTAAATTGCATACTTTAGTAAGGACACACTCACTTATCGGAAACCACACTCTGGCCGAGCCTTTCCAGGCCCTAATAATAGTCCTATTGACTTCGAGTAATTACCGTGTGTGTGCTTGCTGTTGTTGTTGTTGATACATCCCAGGGTGAGGGGAACCAGATTTCAAAAATTTCCCAAGCATTAAGTCTTAAAGTTTAGAAACGGGTACCGTACTGAAAGTGGAGTGGAATAGAATTACATCAGTTTCATCACGTGTCGAAAGTATTGTCTTTCGTTCCAGAAATTAAAAGGCACACAACGCAGCAGGCACACACCCACCCGCACCCGTTCCAAACAAAGGTCTCACTCGCTCTCGGGTTGATTCTGGTGTTCCAAACACCACTAATTTGGTTCAAATTTGTATTGATTTAAACGTTCACTCGAGAAAAGAAATGTTAGTTTGAAAGGGGCAAGTGAAGGGGGAAGCTAGGATCACGGACCTTCACGCTGCCGTTGCGGGAGATGACGAAGGTGAAAAAACATTACCCGATTTTATTCCCACATTCGGCTATTGGGGGAATAATTTGAATTAACAAAACGCTCTGAATAAAAAGAGGACTGGGATATCAAAAGAAACCTTTCGAAAGTAATATTCCGTCGGCGCATTGAAGGGTGTTTAAGGAACACATTGAGCATTGAGCTGCGAGTGAGAAGTCGATGAAAATAAAGGAAAGGGATCGGATCCCGTCATTGACCTGCTTGTGTTACACACAGGTGTTCGAAGCGATGGCATTCCTCTCAACGGTTAAATTTCGTGACGCATGGGGATTATGTGCGTATGGAAATGGTCAGGGGAGTGAAGGCTGGGTCTATGAATAGTGAACAGGCATTCAGTGACTATGTCAAATGCTAGGTAATCTGATCAATCAATACTCCCACCATAGTTATACCATAACATCTTTGAAAGCGAAAATAAGAGATGTATCAACAAGGCGATTAATTGATCAATTTAAAAAAGTTTAAGATTTTCATCGTTTGTGGTATTCTCAGATTGATAGAGGTGAATTCATTAAAGTCTTTCGTTATTTTGACAAAAAAGTCCCATCCTATTTATTAATCATAGTAAACCATAAAGTTATATACTATCACATATTTATAATCAATTGACAATACACTGATTATTTTTTTACGCGATTGAAATTTTTTTTGCGTAAAATAAATTGCGAATATCGAGAGAATCGCGTAAAAAAGAATCCAGTTTACTGCTGTTCTGCGCATATTTGTCTCATTTTACTTTTTGAAAATTTTCACTTTCATTCATAAAACAATGTTTTTATGCCTAATCTTTCGGAAAAAACACTAAAAAGTTATTGTTTGCTCCCAACTTAAAAACAACAACATCAAGCTCAATTGTCTCATGTTGATATTTTTAGCATAACTGTCCCATCATTTATTTTCTGTAGGTCTATAATAAACGAATCGGTTCAAGTACAAGAATTTTATGTTACGCTTTCAGCAACACTAATGCACTCATTTCTGGTTTGGAAGAACGAATTTATTCTCAAACTAAAAAGAAAAAGTTCAATAGCACACGTGTACACCTTGTACACCTTGCGAATGTCTAATAACAATGAGATTTGTATTCTGCAAGGGTGTTGCAGACCTCTCACCGCGCTCATACCACAGTGCGATTCACATGCGATATCACTACCATATACTGCATACGGCTACCGTTCTGAATCATATTTCGGACACTTTGTTCTAACATGTTGAATGGCTTGATGCACTGATGATATAACTATAAATTTAATATCACAATTGCTTCTTTAGAGTAATCCCTTGGTTTCACTATCACTTCATTTAAGAATTACATTTGAATTATTACATAGTAGGAAAAAATCCATACAAAATCCAAAATCCACTCATTATCGTTTGTGTTTGACGTTTACTTAGCGTGAGCACGTAGAATTTACCCCTTCACCAATATTTAAATTTCTCTCGTGTATCATCAGTTCTCATCGTCGTTATCAGGTTACTGTTTCACAGTTGACTATAAAATAAAATAAAGTGTAATGTAATTTTCGTTCAAAAAATTACAAAATAAAGTGTCCGAAATTTGAATTCAATCTGTCCGAAATTTGATTCAGTGTCCGAAGTTTGATTCTTATTCGCTTCATTTGAAAGCATTTTATTCGATGATTTTCTAATGTTTTCAATCAAATAGGTACCAAAGTAGAAAGCTTAAAAGCATAGTGAACTAATTTATTGAAAATATCAACCAAATAATACCTGTGCATAGAGTTGAGATCTGTTTTCTGCATCATATGCCGTAAGCGTCCGTAATGATTCAGAACGGTATTTGTTACGGCACCAATTGTGCTTTTTATGTTATTTTATTGATACAAGTACACACATTGTGATGTAGGGCAAAAAGTAGAACGGTCTGAGCCTAGAGGCATGGACGTAAGTTTGACGTAGGACTGTGATTGTTCGGAACATTTGGTTTCGAACCCTCTTCTGCCCATGACTGCATAGGAGACGTAATCGACAACACCATTAGTGTTGGGAAAACGCATTTTTGTTGTTTTTTGGCCTACAGGCATAACCATGCAAATTTACGATGAAATGATCTGTCCAGTTGAAGGATATTATCAGCAAAAAGAGGGCCTAGCCGATTTTGTGGATTCTAACATATTTTTTCCATTTGGAAAACGCTTGCGTCTATTTATGGGGACAATCAATGATCATTTGTCCGCATAGCTAGACGTAATCATCAAGTTGCTCTGTTTGTAGCGTTAGTATTTACATTTCCGATAATAGTCAAAAAGTCTCCGTCGGTAGTTTCCGTTGTTATCGGATAAGATCAAAAAGGTTTCGAAGAAATTTAGTGAAATGTCTGGAAAAGGTCCTCTGGATTTGTTGTGAATCTATGATAGTACTTTTTTCCTGAAGAATACTCTGGGATATGATAATAACAGCAGGTTCGTGTTTTTTCAATTAATTGAATTTGTAAAGGAATTTCCAATGTTGGTAATTTTAGCAACATGATTCACCGATATATGCTGAGTATGTGGAATAATTCAATGTTGAATCCGAGGAGTTATAATTCTAAGAACCAATATTATTTTAATTTTTCTACTAATCTGATTGTTTCATTATCTACTTGAAAATTCAAATGCAGAAATTTAGGTAATTATAGAATTGAAAAAAAGAATTGCTTCTTTTATTTCATCGTGTACGGAAAATAGTAATTATGTGAGCAGCGTTTCAATGGTTTCTTATATTCATCTATTAGGAAACACTAAGTAATAAGACACTATCGTGCCATACGTGTTTGGATTCTACGTAGAATGTGATTCAAATGTAAATTTAGCTTATAGCACATAAAACTGACAATTGTTGATTTCCGAACGATGTATGAAAGCTGTATGGAACCACGTCTGTCATGCGGACAAACAGTGATTTTTCGGAAACGTGTTTTCAAAATTGCTCAAATGTTTTCGAATAAAAAATGTTAGTTTGCATGTTGAGCAAACGTATTACATTGTGTAGAATGCGAAACAGCGAAAAAGTCGATTTTGTTCATTTTGTCGTTTACGTCTCCTCTACAAACATGGGCAGTCTTGTACCCGCGTGCTATTGTGAATTTTTAGGCATTATTGGTATTTATTTAAAGAAAAAGATATTATTGTATGAAAAAACTCCATAAAATATTTCTTCTATAACTTCGTTCAGTTTTAGTATTCATTTAATTCAGCCACCTCATTGATTCTTGGTCTGTCAGATCGTATGCGCGAGCATAGGAGGGACCGTATTTTTTTCATTTTTCATCATTGTTCTTCATTTCACTTCAAATGGTGGCCCCGAAAAGGACTGTTTGCTATATATACTGATATCCTTCAAACTGGTAGTTACAATTGAAGTGGCAAGATGCTACTTCGTCCACAGTCATTATCCAGAATGTTAGAATTTTCCGTGTTTTTTGCATCACTTTCGCACTTGCGCTTATTGCATTAAAATAAATCCGATTGTAGATAGCAGTCAAATGTTGCATCATTTCGACTAGTTTGATACGAACGATAATGATTTTTTTTTCTGTGGAATTGCAACCATCTCACTAACCCACTCCACCATCTATATTACCCTTATTCCTACACATTGACTGGATGTCTGATTCATTTGATACAGGGACAGATTAAACGCTAACGCTAAACACACCCAAACTAGCGTTGTCAGAAAGCATTTCTTTTTCGACAGAAACCATGCCATTTCCTGCCTTGAAGCGTCAAATAGGCAAATAATGTCATATGTTCCCCAACGCTTTAAAATATTTGTATGTATGGAAGCAGACATCTATTTCTTTTTTCTCTCTTCATCTTTTTTGGGATTGCACAGAAAAAAAGTTCAAACGGCGTCAATGGGGATCGAACCAAGGCCGGCTGGAATGATATACTGTTTTACACGACCACGCCATCCACATAGCTTAAGATGCTGTTACGCAGAAGAGTGATTACATCTCATTACAAATTGAAGTTGGAAAGTGTTTTCTAATTTTACTCTTAGAAAACACTTTCCAGCATGAAGGAGAACTATATCCATCTCGGGTACACATGTGGCGAAGTAATGCGGCCTTATTTGAAACGTGTCTTTTGTTTCGCTCGCTCGTATTGATCTTATATTGCCGTACCCAACGTTGCCAATGTTCCAGTTTAAACTGGATTCTTCCAGTTTTTTTTCCTCGATCCAGTCATCCAGTTGAACCCTAAAATCTTCCAGTTTTTTGGAATATCGTCCAGTATTATCCAGTTTTTTATATGTGTGCTCTAGTTTTATCTATTTTATGTAAAATAAATTTACAATGATAAATATTATCTCTTCCTCCACCTACCTATTCCTTGAGCAATTTTTTTTGACATTTATCGTTCGACCTTGGATCGATCTCTCTTTTCTTACATAGTCAACTCAGTATTGCTTACATTTTCGAATTCAATACGGTTAGCGCGCAGTGCGTTTAGTGAAAATATACTGTTTTTCAGTCGTGTTTCATGTACCTCAAGGAATTCTGCGACAGGCGAGGTTGTTGTTTGGTTCTTCCCATTTCGTCCAATTCGTCGGTGTTTTGTCGAAAATGCTAAAACGAAGAGCAAACCGAATGCTGGAAACTTATCAAACTATTTCAAAAACAGGCTATCACTCAATTTCTATATTATTTAACAGCCTACCCAATGTGCTACACTTTGTTTCAATTTATATGAATTTCAGATGTTGTAGGTCTTCCAAACCATTCTGAAGTTCAGACCAATTGATCTACCATAAGAGGTAATGTTTAAGGATACCTCATTTTGACTTGAAATAAAATTTGAAATAAAACGGTTCTTCAGGATTCAGTTTTCTTCCTGTTTTTTTGAGAGCAATCTTCCAGTTTTTTGAAAAATATTATTGGCAACCCTGGCCGTACCATACATCAGCCATTCCATGCCAAACCGACATAGTGGTTCTCAGATTTTCGTCAAAAGTGGTAGTTTTGTTCATTATCACAAATTATTAGACTCGTATTTTTTTTTTGTTAGGGTGACCATTTCCATTCTTGGGTGGTCCGAAAAATCCATGTATCGCATTTTTGCCAAAAATTACTTTTTTCTAAAATTCATAACTATCGAACCACTGATCCCATTCAGATATTCGACATATTAAATTGAAGCCAATTAGCTGGTCTTTTTTGGAAAAAATACTACATTTGCAGAAAATTTGAATTATGTTTTCGTTATTATTGATTGTATTTGCTTTTTATAGTTTTCATGGTCTCGGGACCAAAAGCACAACAGTGATTTTTTTATATTTTTTCTGGAAAGCTGAGGATTTTTCACATAACATATCTCGAAACCAGGGCTTTATTGTCGTTTTTTAAAAATAAAAATCGGTACACTTTTGTATAAGTTATTAAAAATTGTTGCGCGAGCGTGTAATCTGAAAGACACTGTAGAACGAATTATTGCACACAAATCCGTGTTGCCTACAACGTTCACGGAATCAAGCTGAAAGAAAGAATGCATAATACATTAATTAGCTTCGCATTCGCTCGCAAAACATACCTCTTTTATTGGTTAAATTGTTCTCTTCTTTTACTATTTCCACTGTTGATGTCTCAGGCAAAAAAAAGCTGGATAAATTTGCGTCTACATTCATTCAATTGAGACCCCTACAGGAAAATCACAGCCGGGGAAATTGAGGAAATGGAGCGAGAGAACGTTCACCATAACGATTTTTTTTCTGCTGAATCAACCTACACATCTGACCTCCTAGTGCTCCCTTAGCCGAGTGGTTAGCGTCACACCTAACATGCCGGGGGTTCGGGTTCGATTCCCGTTCTGGTCGGGGGAATTTTCCGTCAAAGAAATTTCCTCCGACTTGCACTGTGGTCACGCGTATTCTAGAGCTTGCCACTCAGAATGCACTCAAGGCGTGTTTTTCTTAGGCATAGAAATCCCAACTAAGTACTAGTAAAAATGACGCAAGTAATACTACGTTGAAGCGGCGAAGTTCCTCTAGGAACGTTACTGCCATTTAAGAAGAAGAAGACATCTGAGCTCCGCAGTGCATTCTAGTTTGTTTACTTTGGAAGATGGATGGTTTTTTGATTTATTTTTGCATTTGCAATTGTGAATATTTGTTAGTATTATTTAATTTAGCAAATACTATTGAAAAGTTACATTTCTGTCCGTAATAACCTTAGGGGATCCGCAAAATTCCGTGTGTAGAGGAGATGGAGGAAATCATCAGTACGAGGAACGACGATTCTAATGAGATTGTTGGTGTGAATATTTTTCCGTCGTATCAGATGGGCGATCTCATCGATGAAGAAAAATTGATAAATGATGATTCTATTCAATAGAATAATATCCTCCCAACTCTCAATGTCATTGTTATAAGCAGCGTATTTGTACTTTGCAGATTTTGGAATATGTTTGATTTTACGGGAAATTGAACAAACGGAAAGAAATAATTGTTAAGCATTGACATTTCTCGACGACTAACAATAAAAATAACAGCAATAGGTTTCGATTGAAAAAAAAGTCTGCCGGTAACAAGTTAGAATTACATGCAATAAGAAAGTCAACACCTCACTATAGGTGGATTAATTCAGGTTTATACTTAGAGACTTTCATTCCCCTGTGCTTGCTCGTCCCAGAATGTAAAATTAATGCATTCATGAATGCGGCATATTAGCTAATTGAAGTGATTTTTAGATTGCAGTATGTTTGTACTTGCCGAATAAAGAGCGGATTTCGGCCAAAGTTCGATTTCTCGAACAGTTATTGCCCGGAAAATGTGAAAAAAAAATCTTGAACATTGGGGTTTCTTTATCGTGAATAATCAAAATTACGCTTCGTTAAAAAAAATAACTTTTACTGCTTGTTCGTTAATGGGTTAAGGATGGTTGGTGTACAAATACATCAGTCATCATTCCTATGGCACAAGCTATATCAATATTGATGCGATGGCACATTGAGTGTTAATCAAACTTTTCTATTTGCTTTCGAGTAATTATTCTCACCAACTTAACATAAAGCCAATGACTGAAACAATTTGTAAAGTGGTCAAAACTGTTCAAACTACACAAGTGCACGAAATTTTCTGTCACTTGGATGAACACTTCACCAAACTATCTCTTCACTTCGAATGCGTACTTATAAACGTGTCAATCAACCATCAACAGTTTTATTCAGCCACCACCAAACTCTAACTTGTAACCACCCATTAACGTATAAATTCTCTCCTACTTGTCTCGACCGTAGCGCCCCTCTTCTTTCAGTGAAAAAAAAAATAAAATAACTTGGCGCAAAAATAACGCGAGCTCTGTTTTCTCGTGCAGTCATTTGACGCGATTACTGTACTTCTGGCTCGTTCCCTCTTCCACAGGGGCATAGCATTATGGCGATGACTAATATGACACAGAGAACCATCCGTTCCGAACACCCCCTCCCTCTTACGGAGCATTCCATTCCACTCGGAACGAGAACATGTAGCAGGAGCAGTGGCAAAAGCAGACCTAGAGGAGAGATCATAGCGGCGACAAAAGATTGCTGGAAAATGCACGTGTTCAAAAAGTTCAACCCCCGGCCCAAGTCCGCCACCCCTCGCCGTCTACATCCTCCTCAAGTGGCAGTCTGGAGGGGGAAACCCTCATCGGGTCGGCAAGAAGGATACACTTACACCACGGCGCTTTTATTATAAATGCATTATCATATCCTCCGCGACCTGTAACTCCTCGTCGTGGCCGTCAGGACGCCAAAAAAATTGAATCAAATTCATAAACACCATATGGTCAAGGGAACTATGGTGAGCAGCTAAGAGCCGAGGGGTAGCGCAAAATGTGACTGCCGAAGATCCGACATAATACACTCCTGGTTGGTGGGATGGACGGAAACGGACAGGCGGTATATAATTAGAACACATGAGGGTACAATCCTCGTGGATCACTTAGCGTGAGCAAATAGTTTTGCGTGATGGTGCGGCCCTAAACTATCCATCTACGCCCGGGTAGCCACCAAGCGGACGTATTTTACGGATGAGCCTTGTTTACAATTCACGCATCGCTGACGACCAGTAGCCGGGTTTTGCGTGAACGGATATACATGTTGCTTACGGTAACGTTTTACCGGATCTTCAATGCAGCATTATCATAGCGCCCGAGGGGCAGAGAGCATCGCGGAAGGATATCGATGCGGCTTCGGCAGCTTTTTACCAGCTGCCAGGAGGTAAACCGATTAAAATTAATCAGACTAATTTTTTGGCAGGGGCAGTTTTTAAACTTCGGTTTGTATGCATTAGTTCTTATTAATGATCCAGATTAGAAAATAATCGCTCCGCGGGAACAGGTTGGCAGGTTGTTCCCCTGTGAATATTTCATACTATCATACTGAGGTCTTATTCTAAAATTTATCGAAATTTATTGATTGTTTAAAGAATCAATGAAGAAAAATAATTTATCAATAACTTTTGATATATATGTACGAGGGTCGTTCAAAAAATAAATTCCAGTGCCTCAGCAATCGCGGAAAAATAAAGTTCTACGTTTTATTTTCTATTTTTCTACATAATCGCCGTAACGTTCGAGGCATTTTTCATAGCGTGGCACGAATTTTTCTATTCCGAGCGCGAAGTGCGTAGCGTCCAACTTTTTGAAGTACGATGTAACTGCGTCACGAATTTCTTCAGTGTTATCGAATCATTGACCGCCGAACGCCTGTTTTGTAACCGTACTATTGTGAAGTTGTGGACCGATTAAGAACCGCAATTAAGAACAAAAGGCCAGGTTTATTGACGAAAGGAGTGTTCCTCATCCACGATAATGCGCGGCTCCATTCTGCTCGCGTAACTAAAGAGCAATTGAAAAAATTCAAATGGACTGTGCCCCAGACCTCGCCCCTAGCGACTATCACTTATTCACTTATTATTTTTTATTTTTTTGTTTGGGTAACCATTTTCATTTTAGAGTAGTCTGAAAACCCCTTTTTTCGCATTTTTTTCCAAAAATGACTTTACTTAAAAATTCATAACATTCGAGCCACTGGACCAATTCAGATGTTCGACATATTAAATTAAAGCCAATCAGCTGGAAAAATACTACAGCTGCAGAAAATTTCAATTATGTTTTCGTTATTATTGATTGTATTTGTTTTTAATGGTTTTAATGGTCTCGGGACCGAAGGCGCAATATTTTTTTATATTTTTTCTGGAAAGCTGAGGATTTTTCACATATAATATCTTGAAACTAGGGAGGCGTTTTTTTTCGTTTTTGAGTTATGATTTTTCAAAGTTAACCGATGGTCCGAAAACTCATTTTTCCCATTTTTTTCCCCACAAAAATTCATAACTTTTCATTCAAATTCATAACGAAACCTCCCTGGTTTCGAGATATGTTGTGTGAAAAATCCTCAGCTTTCCATAGAAAATATAAAAAAATATAGCGCCCTTGGTCCCGCGATCATGAAAACTATAAAAACAAAATACAATCAATAATGATAAAACTAAAAGCTGAAATTTTTGCATGCGTAGCATTTTTCCAAGAATGACTAGCTTTATCATGAGTTAGCTTTAATTTGATATGTCGACCGTCTAAATCATAGTAGTTCACAAGTTATGAATATTTGAAAAATGTCATTTTTGAAAAAAGGGGAAAAAGGCGATATTTCGGATCACCCTAAAATGAAAATTGGCACCCAGACAAAAAAATTATAAAATACGGGTCTAATAGTTTGCGATAAAGAACTACTACCTCTTTTTACGAAAATCTGATAACTACTATATCGGTTTGGCATGGAATGACTGATATATTATACGAATGCAATACCAGTATTTGAGAGTAGCACATTTTCTGTTATTTTTAGGCTCATTTAATGTAATAAATTGGGATGCCGAAACATGTGCCAAAAATAATTTTGGACGTATGGAGGTGCTGAAGGTATTATTAATTTGGTTTTAATCAATAACATAATGGCTCAGAATGTCTACTTGAACATTCTGAAGGGGAATATGGAGCAAAGTGTCAACAAAATGGGATTGTATCGGTGATTCAAGTTTTACCAAAACAATGATTACACACTCAAAATTATTGATACTCCACCGAAAACTTCCGACATCACTCCCAATGAAAAACAATGGGAGTAATCTGCGTAGAAAAGCTATAAACCATTTAATTTCTAACAATAATGGTTCTAAAAACCGCTTGACGGATAAATGGATGAATATTCCTCCCAAATACACCGAAAGGCTGATAGGTAACGACTAATGGCAGCTACAGACAGTTTTAACGAACAAAGGTTACAATATTAAAGATGAAATCGTGCAACGCCTTCGAAACCGAATTTAAATTTCAACTACCGGACGAATATGAGTTTGAATGAATTTTCATACTTTTGCTAATCTACAATAATTTTTTTAATAAATAAAAAGCATCTTCTCTTAAACAGGTAGCATACCTACCGCATGTTATGACATTGTTTACATAATCACATCACTTACCTCAATGAATCCTGATTCTTACCTCTTTCCACTAACAACTATCCTACCCACAATACTCGTTAGGGAACCATGCTATAGAGGTGACCCTTCTGGCCTGTGGGCGGCTAATATCATACTAACATTCCTTCTCTTCCTCTGGTGACTGTAAAAACGTGACCGGCGTGGTTATTGACTAATAAAAGTTCGAATCACCTAAACTTGCACAATGATAATGTTTTGCTACTCCCAAGTGTTATTCAGTGTGTTCTTTGTGCAATTTAGTTGGTTCAGATCAATCACGGAGAACAACTACGTCTACACAAGCTCTAGCCAAAGCTCTTTTTGAAAACAGGTAGCATACCTCTTCACTATCATGTGTTACTATGACTTTATCCAAATAGAATGTCTCGAAAGCTCGTTAGGATAGGAACGAGGAGAAGAGGTGCGCAGCGAGCAAGATGGCTCGACCAAGTAGAAGCCGACTTGCGGATCCAACACAGACTGCATGGCTGGCGACAAACAGCTATGCTGCCGTAATCTTGCAACGTGACGCAAGCGCCAGAGGGAGAAATTTTCAGTAAAAAATTGTAAAAATTGTATGTATAATCAGCTTACGCGTACATTACGAAAATCTGATCTATACAAATTGTGTACACATGATGGAAAAACATTGCCATCGGCTTTATTTTTGAGAAAATGCCATTTTATTTAAGCTATATTACCAACGCCGGTTTTTTGTGGAAATAGCAAATTTTAATCGCTGTTTCAACAACCGATTGGCGTTCATCCTTCAAAGTATGTGAGAATCTGTTTCCAATTATTTTCTCCAAAATGCCGCCGTTGAGCGGAGCATGAGAAAGCATCAGGGAGAAAAGATCTACACATTTTTCGATTTTGTAACATGCGTTGAATAGGCTAACATGGTTGAGAACCAGATTGTAACAATTATGGACAGCACCAATTTTTTCCAATCCAAAATGCAATTGAAAACATAAGATAATACCGTCCAAAATCATTCGAAGTAAAGCGAATACAGTTTATGCGAGGATGTTTTGAGTTTTGTTACAGGATACATTTCGATGGAGAATTTAGAAAAATGCAGCTTTTCACCAAATCCGACATTTACCCTTCAATCAACACTCAGCTTCGATCCATTCGAAAGAGAAATTGAGCAGGTGGGGAATTAAACAGCGTCAAGATCCTTAGTCCCTTGATACCTGAGGATAGAAGATATCATTGCCATCAAAAGCCATCAATTCTGGTAATCAACAATTGAATTGATGATGTTAAACTAATTAGTTACAATTTTTATGTTCAATATGTGATCGATCTAGGATATTTTTTCCTTTGAGATGAGTTTGATTTGATGAATTCAAATATTTGATGAAATTTATAAACAGAGCAAAGTACATGATTTGTAGTTCTGAAACAAAATTGCTATTATAAATGTAGCACTGCATGGGGATGGACTGTTTTGGATTAAAATATTTGGACGAGCTATATCATGGAATATCATGACGAGCTTTTCGGAAACGTAATTTTCATTATGCTAAATGTTCATTAAGGAAGATGTTGTTATGTGAAATTTGCTGTCCCTGCTAATCCATCCTATGCTATAAGATTAGATAAAAAAAATCACTTCGCATCACAATCAAATTACGTCACACCATAGGGAAAATGGCACTTGCGCCACATCACAGTGGAGATGGCGCTTGCGCCACTTCGGTTTTAGGTTTTTACGGGGTCATTTTCTCACATTTCTGTAAAACTTCGCACTTGTTTGAAAGCATTTGGTATACTGTATCGATCCATAACAAAAATAGTAAAATGTCAATTTTGGCGCTTGCGTCACTTTGCGAGATTACGGCAGTATGGACCGAGGTGAATGGAGACGACCTTTGTGTACAGCACAGGCCACTGGGGCCTTTTGCTGATTAAGTAAGTAAGTAAGTATGTCTCGAAAGCTTGTTTTTGTTTTTCAAAATGGCGTGGTGGCGTAGGAATTCGAGTTTGAATCACTGCATGTTGTATTTAGATATACACACGAAGTATACTTCGATCGACAGCGTATTGGTTGAGATTCGATCCCTCCTTATTTATGACTTGGAATACACAACGTTAATTCATGTTTGCCTAGCGAACATTGCATTTGCTATGCTTGCACTTGGGGCAAGATGGGCCTGATGGCAGAAAAAAAAAATTTCTATTAATGTGGGACAGCGCTCCAGACAAAGTTACAAAGTTACAAACGTACATACAAACGGGTCAAGCTAAATGAAACCGAATGATTGGACGAGATGGATGATTCCACCGACCCATAAACTGCACCTAGAAGTGCGTTTTTGTATTGCTTGTAACTGCTCGTCATATCAAATATAAAAAAAAAATGTAGATGCCGGAGCATGTCTTCGGTTTTCAGTTCATGAACGAGCTGTATTTTCTACTAACTTAGGCCTAGATGCTTTCTGAAAATTTTACTTGTGGTCGGTTCACAAAATCCCTGTTGTTGAGAACGTCGACGATTCGATAATTCTACGCTGGTGGTTACAGCATAAATCTTTATGACCTTGATGATACGAAAAAAAACATTATTTGCCTCTTCTATTGCCTTTTTGTTCAGTGTACACACCCGATTTCAATGAATCATTGATGATAGGCTGGTACTGGACTGATGAATAATGGTTTTGATTTATATTTAGGATCACAAAATCTCTTGAAGAATGTACGGATAATTAATACGTCGTAGAATGTCTAACAAATTAGTGAAATGTACCACGAAGTTGGTCATATTTACTAATTATTTCTCTGAGTGCACAAAAACTCCACAAAAACATCTATTTGGTATTACCTTTACAATTTTGGGGAGATTTTGATGTAGGATGATAAAAAAAAATTATGGAAACCCATGAAACTGCTTTCTAGACATTTACGGTGATTACGCACGCTAATTAATTATAGGGAGGCGCCTCGGGTTCGACAGCCATGACAAACCGTCGGCACCGATAGAGAAACACTTGACGGAGTGGGCAGGGGTGACAAAAACTCAGGAACTGTGGTCCAAAGCATGTCATTATTTTATATTGCTTGTTTTGTGACCTGTTTCAAAACTACTGCGGAGAGTCACACAATAGATCGAACCACGATTATAATTAGGGAACCGATTGGTCAATTACCCAATCCTGTGGCGGCGCCACTGATCTTCTCGTCTGTCATTATTTTTAACAATTTCTCCACCGGTGGAACAGGTGCGAATTTTTCCTACCCATCAATATCCGACAGTAAAAAAAATGCTAGTTCTGTTTGCTTTCCCACCATTAAGTGCGTAGTTGATTAATCCAATTTAGGTTCCCTACTTTTTTTCACAGAAATGATTGCAGTAAATGCACCCCTAATAAATGTACCCATCGTCGATTTATCTTTCGCCTATGATCTGCTGCTATTCTAATTCTACCTGATTTGAATCAATTTCCATATAGAATAGCGTGATCGGAATTTGTTTCAACCGCTTTTTTCCCGTTCCATTCTTCTTGCTTCGGACCAGAAACCCATAATAGACTGGGATATGATTACAGACTGACAGCTGAACGACCCAATCCTAGAATTGTGTTCAAACACTGATTGCTGCAATACGATACAGAAGCAATGATATTATATTCCTCGTAGCTCATCCTTTGGGTTTAATCACGGTAAAAGCAGGTTATTACACACCATTTATTATTCACTTGTATGTTGGCATTTTTTTTCTCTCTCCCAAGCGAACAAGGTTGTGACTGTTGCGCTTTGTGCGTTGCGGTTCTGAACCGGGTGATGACACCCTGTTTGGGTTCGATTCAATTAATACCGCCGGTGTTTCGGAGAGTGCAGCAAATAAGGACGCGACCTGCCAAAGGAAACGGATAGGTGAATCGGAATGCCAGCCTTTATTTACATACGCAAACGCATTTGAATTATGGTAATTCGTCCCGAAGCTTGTTTAGGATGGAGTCTTCTGGGTGTGGATGCGTATGCGTGCTCAACAAAACTGTCAACCACTTGGTTATGTGGCTTCTTCCCTTCGTCATCACGGCAGGACAGGTCTCATGACGATGATTAAAAGTGCCAAGCAAGTGCGATGGGAATAGCGTATTCCATGTTTCCTAACGAGGGGCAGAACCTCACAGTTTATGCATGCAAAACTTGATCGCGTAAAACAATAATTTGGAAGTGATATTCCCCCTTCCGCTCGTTCAATCTGACATGATTGATGAAATCACCGTTGAATAAGTGTACACCGAACCCATCGACGTGTCGTCTTCCGTTGCGCGCAGAAGGGAATCAAGCCCAAATAGCTTTGCATAAATAATGTTGAACAACCCCCCTCCTGGTTTTGAGACAGAGAGTCCAAGATAATAAAATTAACTAAAATACGACCAACCAAGCAAGCAACAACAACGAAATCAGGAGGGAAATTGCGCGGGAAAATCTGTCGATGCCATAAAACACCAGACCTCGGCCCAGATGCAACCTGCTGCAGAGGAATTCGAGGAGAGGGACTCGGTTTATCTCGGCCTAAGATGGGAAACCTGGTCCCATCGTACCGAGGGTTGATTTGAAATATGCAAATCAAGATGAAACAGTGTAATAAAAAGAAGGAAAAAAAAGTTTCGGAAAATCGAGACTTTTGACGAACCGGGCGTTCCCGCTGCCGATGATGAACGCATCAATTTATCTCGGCGCGTTATCGTGGCTAATGTATCCCAAAGACCTGTCTTACAACTCGGATCAAATTTTATTGTTCTGATTTGGCGAGCCGAAAACGGAATTAGAGCTTGTTTGGTTTGGGTAGCGAGAAGATTTGTGGCGGGGTAATTGAGGCTGGCAAGTAATTGAGGGGCGAGGCGGAAAAATGACAGTGCGAACGTGATTGATAAGACCAAAACGATTAGAAATTGTAATTGAGAACTTGTCCCGGGGGCGGGATTGGATTGAGAGGCTGAGGAAGGACTTCTGAAAAACAGGACTTCGTACGTTCTTTGGATTTAAAGGCAAAGGAACATTGCGTGGTAGTAGAACTAATGAATCCAGCAAAAAACTATACTTCCGGTTTTTTTTTTACATTGAACAGGAAATATTTACGTCTTATTAAAGGATGGATTTTAATTAATTTTTGACGTAGAACACCATCTTTCAGTAAGGTTGTCAAACTAGAAAATAGGTCACGTTTCTTTGAAATAATTTTGAATACCAATCGAATCGTAAATTCTCTTAGACTTGTACAGATACACTATACATTACGGTCAAACCGTGAAAGCAGAATATTTGGAATTTTCATTAAACAATCTTGCTCCTGCCAGCAAGTGGTTATCATTATTTTGGAGGGTCGTTAGTGTGTCATTTTGTGGATGAATTTTTACAAGATTGCAAGAGGTCTGTGTTTCAAAATAACTTTATAAAATGTTAAAATGGTTCATATTTGATGCAACACAAGTGAAAAAATGGTTATTAGATTTAACTTTTTGTTATATTTTATGCTGATTAGTGCCGCGGATCTGTATATGTTAAGACGCGTCCACATTACGCCAATCGGCATCGGCAATCGGCCTTATGCGCTCGGTGAAGCCGAATAAGTGTAGTAATGTTTTTTATATTTTGTATATATCACTCCTACAGGGTGGGCCATTTAAAGTGGAAGCATCTGGCAACCCCATAACTTTTGACAGAGATGTCAGATTAACAAATGTCATACCGCGTTGGAAGCGTCATTTCAGTACAATTTTAACCATGGAACAATACACACCTAAACAACGCGCTGAAATTGTTCAGCTGTACATTCAAAATAACTTCTCAATTGTGTTAACTAAACGTGCGTGGAAAAATAAAAATAAAGTTAAAACATCGCCTGGAGACAACACTATATGTTGATTATATGCCAAATTTATATCGTCTGGTAGTATTGGTAATGCCAGTCATCTGTCCAGACAACGACCAAGACGTTTCGACGAGAATATTGATGCCGTTCGAGCCAGTGTTGCAGAGACTCCATCGACATCAGGTCGCCATCGTTCGCAAGAGTTAGGCATCGCTCGAACCACTCTCCGACGCATAATGAATTGGACAATTACTGGTTCCAACAGGACGGCGCTACATGCCATACAGCGGCTGCCACGACCAAATTATTGCGCGAAATGTTCCCCGGAAGATTAATATCGAAAAACGGCGATTATGACTGGCCACCGAGATCACCTGATTTGACGCCTCCTGACTTTTTTTTATGGGGATATTTAAAATCCAAGGTATACACTGGTAAACCAAGGACCCTGGCTGCGCTGAAAGACAATATCCGACAAGAAATTGCTGCCATATCGGCCGAAACATTGGGCAAAGTGATGGAAAATGCCCAAAAAAGGGCACATTTTGCGGTCAAGGCCAGAGGCGGTCATTTACGAGATATCATAATCAAAAAGTAGTTAGAACAAATCTCCTTGGACCAAAATAAATGAATTTCAAAAAAAAATTTTTAAAATTCCACTTCTTTACTTTGCTATTGCAAAAACAAATCCTTCCACTTTAAATGGCCCACCCTGTACTTTCGTTTTTACGAGCATTTTCGCAAACCTCTGTAAATTCGCCGATTCGGTCCGGTATTCTTCACTTAGGCACGTTCTTTTCGCCGGTACTAAAAAAGGGGTAAAGGCAAACAGAACCAGAAAAAACTCTGTCATTGTTGAATTTCGCACAAATGCGTAGATTTTTTTGTTCATCAAATATGATTCTCTATCACCTCCTCAAAGAATTCTAATTTTTTATGTGATAGAAGTATTTTATGACTTTTAGGGGATAAATCAAAAATTCTTTTATATTTTATATAAAAACGAAAAATATATGTATAAAAACAATTTAATACAAATTTTTTTGACTCGATTATATACAGGATTTGATTAAATACATCGAAAGGAAATCGAAAGAACTGTATATAATCGAGTCTGCCTTGTATTATATTTTTGATAATTTACATTCAAATCAAACTTTGAAAAATTGAGTGAAACACGAAAAACAAGAATTATTAAAAAAATAATTCTAATAAAAAAAAAACAATCCCATCTAAAGTAAAAATAAAACATATAGATAGGGGAGAACATATACAGCGCGGACTCGATTATATACAGTCTCATATTTCTTTTCACTGTATATAATGGAGTCAATTTTTTTTTCTATTCGTTTTTTATGCATATATGTTTCGTTTTTTAATATAAAAGACAAATTCAATTTTTGATTCATCCCCTTAAAGTCAGAAAACTCCTTTCTCACATGAAAACAAAAAAAAATCTCACTATCTCTCAGGAGGTGATAGATGATCATATTTGATGGAAAAAATCCTTCTACGCATATGTTCGAATTTCAACAATGACAGAGTTATAGAACTTTTTTTCAGTTTCTGAATCTGTTGCCTCAAACTGGCTCTACATCAAAAAGTACGCTACGGAAGACGATTCTGTTGCTTCCATTTGAAAGGCGAGAAAATTTAATACAGGATGTAGTAATGGAACATTACATTATTATTATCTAGACCTATTATTCACTAACATCACCGACGACTTTTGTGTGAATGAGTCCATGACTCCTCTTTGGAAAAATTAAAAATTTCACACAGCAATTGAATACTTATGTAAAGTCTAAGCTCAAAAGCAATAACTTCCCATCGCAGATGCATCTCGATGAGGATGTGAGGAATTCTTCGAACGAAATTTGTAATCTCTTTGCAAATTTCTTTCAGGAAGTATATACCACATTTTCCGAAGAAAATCGCGATCGGAACTACTTTTCATTTTTACCGGATTATCCAAATAACATATCGGTGAACTATCTTTCACAACAGGAAATGTGCCATGCACTAAAAAAATTAGACGGAACAAAAGGACCAGGACCTGACGAAATAGCACCTATATTCCTAAAGAACCTGGCTGAGGAACTCACCCTTCCCTTACATTGCATTTTCAATATGTCACTACAAACTGGAATATTCCCAGAAAAATGGAAACAATCTTTTTTGGTACCTATCTTTAAATCAGGCGATAAATCTGACGTACGTAATTATCGTGGAATTGCCATTATCTCTTGCATTCCTAAACTATTCGAAGCAATAGTCAACGAAAAAGTCTTCCAACAAGTAAAGAATAGAATTACGTGTATGCAACATGGCTTCTTCAAAGGCCGTTCAACTGCAACTAATCTATTGGCTTTTGTGACTTTTATTTTGAATGCAATGGAAAATGGCAAACACGTAAAAACTCTTTACACTGACTTCAGTAAAGCATTTGACCGCATCGACATTCCATTACTACTCTTCAAATTGCAGAAAATAGGAATGGAACAAAGACTCTTAAACTGGCACAATTCTTATCTAACAAACCGTGAACAAATTGTTCATTTTCAAAATTCTCTTTCAAATCCAGTAAAAGGCACTTCGGGAGTCCCACAAGGCTCTCATCTTGGTCCTCTTCTTTTCATTCTGTACGTTAATGACATCTCCTTCGTTCTCAAGCGTATCAATGTACTTGTGTATGCCGACGACATGAAGCTTTTCGCGGAAATTGGAAATGAAAACGACATCGAAGCATTTCGAAACGAAATACATGTATTCCATCCTTGGTTTGATAAAAATCTAAACATGTACCAAATATTGTAATTGTATAATTGTAATGTAATATTGTCTTGGAAATCAAAATGTAGAAAAATGTGAAATACAGGGTGGGCCATTTAAAGTGGAAGTATCTGGCAACCCCATAACTTTTGACAGAGATGTCAGATTAACAAATGTCATACCGCGTTGGAAGCGTCATTTCAGTACAATTTTAACCATGGAACAATACACACCTAAACAATGCGCTGAAATTGTTCAGCTGTACATTCAAAATAACTTCTCAATTGTGTTAACTAAACGTGCGTGGAAAAATAAAAATAAAGTTAAAACATCGCCTGGAGACAACACTATATGTCGATTATATGCCAAATTTATATCGTCTGGTAGTATTGGTAATACCAGTCATCTGTCCAGACAACGACCAAGACGTTTCGACGAGAATATTGATGCCGTTCGAGCCAGTGTTGCAGAGACTCCATCGACATCAGGTCGCCATCGTTCGCAAGAGTTAGGCATCGCTCGAACCACTCTCCGACGCATAATGAATTGGACAATTACTGGTTCCAACAGGACGGCGCTACATGCCATACAGCGGCTGCCACGACCAAATTATTGCGCGAAATGTTCCCCGGAAGATTAATATCGAAAAACGGCGATTATGACTGGCCACCGAGATCACCTGATTTGACGCCTCCTGACTTTTTTTATGGGGATATTTAAAATCCAAGGTATACACTGGTAAACCAAGGACCCTGGCTGCGCTGAAAGACAATATCCGACAAGAAATTGCTGCCATATCGGCCGAAACATTGGGCAAAGTGATGGAAAATGCCGAAAAAGGGCACATTTTGCGGTCAAGGCCAGAGGCGGTCATTTACGAGATATCATAATCAAAAAGTAGTTAGAACAAATCTCCTTGGACCAAAAAAAATGAATTTCAAAAAAAAAAAATTTAAAATTCCACTTCTTTACTTTGCTATTGCAAAAACAAATCCTTCCACTTTAAATGGCCCACCCTGTAGTTAGAGATCTAGGCGTCGTCCTGGACTGTAAACTCACATTCATAGAACACTACAACTCTGTAATAAATAAGGCGAATAGTGTGTTAAGTTTTGTCAAACGCTTCTCACATAACTTCCAGGACCCATACACAATAAAGCTTTTATATATTACATATGTAAGGCCTATTCTGGAATACTGTAACATCGTTTGGAACCCGTATATGGTCGTACATGAAGAACGCATTGAGTCAGTCCAGAAACAGTTTCTTCTATTTGCACTTCGTAAACTCAACTGGACCTCATTTCCACTTCCTTCATATGAAGCACGTTGCATGCTCATAAACATCCAAACACTAAAAGAACGCCGTGAATTTGCAATGCTCTCTTTTGTTAATGACCTAATTTCGCAACGAGTACAGTCAGCTGAATTACTAGAAAAACTAAATTTCTATGTACCTGGGTGTCAACTAAGAACGCGAAATTTGTTTCTAACCAAAACATCCAGAACAAATTATGCAAATAACGCCCCTATCAATCGCATGATGCGTATATACAATCAGCACTGCGAAATAATTGACACAACAATGAATAAAAAACAGCTAAAAAGAAACATGTACCGCAAAAATAATATTTAACCTAAGAAAACATTGTAACATTAGTGTATAAGTGTGTAGTCTACATTTGTTTGACGAAATGAATAAATAAAAAAATAGTGGATTCAAGTAACATTTTGGAAGTGAAAATTCAAATATTACTAATTTTTAATGTGTTATTATGCTTTTTTTCTCAAAAATTCATATTAAACCTGATTGTTACTATCAATTAAATTAAAGCTATATAATCGGTCTCCAATTTGTTCTTTGACACCCAACTTCTATCTTTCTTAATTTCGCTGCAATATCGATACAAACAATTCCTGGTGAAAATTCAAGTAAAATCGTCGAAAATTACTATTTTTACCTTACTGTACTCATAACAGCCTCTTTAATTTCACTTTAACGTTGAAAGGTTACAGTTTAGCTTTTTTTTTTTTTTATCTTCGCTTATTTTTCGTCGGCCTATTTCCGCCACTTTAGTGCCAATCACCGACATCAGGGAGGCGACTCCACCTGTTCCTACCTATCAGACTCAACAACTCATGAGCCGGGCCAACTTCTTTTACTTCCGCTCCGAAGGAAGACGTAACCAGAGATTTTTCGCCTCAGAAAATCCCAACGACGCCAGCTGGGATTGAACCCAGGCCGATCGGATTGTGAGGCTGTTACGTTAACCATACAACCACTGGCGCCGTCTACAGTTTAGCTTGAAATAAGCCATATTTGAAATGATAAAAAATATATATTTTTTAATTCATAACATTTGAAGTACTGGACTGATTTCGATGATTAACATATCAAATTAAAGGCAATAAACTAGTTTTTACACTTGCAAAAATTGCATTTTGTTTTTCTCTAATTATTGATTTTATGTGTTTGGTCTCGGGACCAAGGGCACTATATTTTTTATATTTTTTCTTAAAAGCTGAGGTTTTTTATATAACATATTCAAACATCAGAGAGGCGTTATTTGTTACTCTTGAGTTATACAAATGAAACACAAATTTCTGCATAACTGGAGAATTAATGAAAAAAACGAAACCAAACTTTCTACCATACAAATTGCGCATGAATTTCTGCATGAACTAAAAGGTTTGGTATTGGTATTAATAACAAAAAATTAATGTTGAGCGAGACGAAGTTTACCGGGTCGGCTATTGATTAATTAATAGAATGCGATCATGTAAAATATGAAGATAAAATCTTTAAACAGTTAAGGGCTTTCTGTGATAATAATGACTGGATGAAATATATTTGTTATACCATTTTGCATATAAAAAAATAGTGGTAGTGCGACAGGCAGAAACCTATTGTTTCTCTACTTCCGTGCGAATTGTTTGCATCCAAGACTAGACTACTCCCTTATTTTTGGGAAAAGCTATGAAAGAAGCGACCAAAGTTGCACGATATCATGTAAGGTAGTCCGGGGCAAGTTGAAATTCGGGGTAAGTTAAAACGGAAATCATAACTTTTACTTCACTCAAACTAGCGTTGGCAGAAAACATTTCATCTTTGGCAGAAATGATGCCATTTCGTGTGATGTAGAGTCAAATGCGCCAATAATGAGCTGTTTTAAAAGCTTAAAATGGTTTGTATGTATGCGAGCAGACATCTCTTCCTGTTTTCTTTTCTCATTTCATTTGGGATTGTGCCAATGAAAAAGTCCATACGACGTCAATGGGGATCGAACCCATGCCGGCTGGTATGCAAAGCTATCTCACACGACCACGCTATCCATATAGCTGCCAGCGCTGTTATATTAAAGCGTGATAATATTACACCTCATCATAAAATGAAGTTGAAAGTGTTTTCTAAGAGGATAAAGAAAAACATGAACGAGAATATATCTTTCTCTATCTGGGCCGTGTACGAGGGTCACTATTTATATTTCGTGAATTGGCAACACTGATGTCATGTGAGTCCATCTGACGGTTCCATCGTAAAGTTTGACATTTTTGACGATATACGTACTCAGAACATTTTGTCATACGGACGCTTTTTGTTTATTTTATATTTAGTTGAAAGTTTGGTCTCGGCAAAAAAATGGAACTGAATCGTGAACATTTTCGTGCGATGATTTTTTACGACTTTCGACGTGGATTTTCACAACAAGAGTGCGTCAATCAACTTAATTTGACTTTTGGCGATGAAGCTCCATCAAAAACCACTGTGTATCGCTGGTATAGTGAATTCAATCGTGGTGTAGTTCGCTGTCCGACGAGTTTCGTGAAGGTCGACCAAAATCGACTGTAGTGCCAGAAAACAACGATGCTGTGCACGAAATTATTAAGCAAGATCGTCATGTAACCTATTGTGAGATTGAGGCATCCCTAAGCATTAGTTCCACCAGCATATATGCGATTTTACATGAACACTTAGTTGTGCGAAAATTATGTTCACGTTGGATCCCACATAATTTGACAATCGCTAAAAAAAAAGGCTCGTGTCGATTGGAATAAATGCTTTGAAAATTGTTTTAAGCGCATGCAAAAGTGTATCGATCATCGTGGCGAGTACTTTGAAAAACAATTAAAATATATTCGCAGCTTAACTATTTGTTTTTGTTCCTATTCCCGAAATATAAATAGTGACCCTCGTATTTGGCAAACTATACGAAAAGCTTTCATTTAAATGTGTCACCTGTTTCGCTCGCTCATATTGGCTTTAGCATATATATTATACAAATACTATACATGTATTGGGGAGTAGAACATTTTCTGTTATTTTTCAGCTCATTTAATGTAATAAATCGGGATGCCATAACTTGTGCTAAAAATTAACTGGGTGTAGGAATGAGGAATGACGTGATAAAAATATATAAAGTAAACATTATCTTTCAACCCACCTTATGATAGCCATTACCAGAATATTGGAATGCATGAACGCAATCCCCGCCATTGTTTGTTCTTTCTTGTCCCGTGAAATCAGAATAAACATTTTTGCGCGCTGACTGATTCGGTCCGAAAACACTGATTTTTACAAAAATATCGCCAGAATTGCACGTCAGGTAATCAAATACGGATAAAAATTTGTTAATTTTGCAACTAGGGGTCGTTCAAATATTACGTAACGCATTTTTTCACTATTTCAGACTACTATTTGAATATTTGAACGCTCTCATAAACCTCAACAGTGGTCGTTTCAAGTTTCGAGTCTACTCTGACATGAAACCGTCTAAAATAGTATTCTTGATGTTATTGTTTGGTATATTAATTCTTAGTATGTAGTGTCCATTTTGTGTGTATTAGACTACTCCCCCACATCTCACGTGTACCGAAACACTTTTTTTGTTTATATGTAATCCTTTCAATTTAGTATTTCATAAATCAGATGTAGATAGTTCGAGAAGCAAAACCACACATTACACTCAAGATAGTTCCGCGTTTCAACTTACCCCGCTCTACGAGACAACGGGAAACAATGCATATGTAAACTAAACATTTTCAAAATTAATATTTTCCGAAGCATACAGTGTGAATCTCTATTTTTTATCGAAAGTCATCTGTTATACCTTGTATATGCTGCAAACAGATTTCAATTTAGTGATTTAGTGATTTTTAAAGATAACTTCCAAGTTGAACTTCGAAAAAATCGTTTCAACTTGCCCCGGTGTACCTTGTATCATATTATTGCTTTTGTCATCTAAAGCTTATAAATATACACTAGGGTGCCGATGAAAATGGTCATCTCGAATTTCAAAAAGTTACCCCATAAAAAATGTTCACAACCTCGAGCAAACACCCTAAGCAAAGTATCAGCTCAATCGGACTTAAGGAAGAGTGGTGCAAAGCGGTCAAAGTTAGAGTTTTTTGAAAAATAAAAAAATCACCCAAGGGGGGAGTAAAGGAAATCGGGGTTTTGGAACAAAATTTTTTGATGCCAAATGTCTTAAAATGGCATGAAACGTCGAGATCTAGTGTCATTTAAAAAAAAACAATTTTCGTCAAAAATCGGAACTCTGGGACATAGTTTTTTTTTCGGAATACGAAACGAAAAGTATGGCTTAGGGTGCCAATAAAAATAGTTATCTCAATTTTTCATTCGGAACTTGCTACGAAATGTTGATTTGCACAATTATATAGCCTATGCAAAATATTAGATCATTCGGACTTCATTTACTGGTGTCACAAACGTTACAATTCGAGTTATTTTGAAAAACGAAAAATCACCGAAAATCGAAGTTTTAAAAAAAATTGATGCCAAATGTCTTAAAATTGCATTACTCGTCGAGATTTCAGTAACTTTTTGAAATTTTAGGGTCGTTTTTTCCCATATATTCATTGGCACCCTAATACACACTCGACAAAAAAAATTAGAGGAACAGAGTGCGAAGTCGTAAATTTTAAGTGATTTTTGACATGTTTTAACTTCGTGTAATGCGTCAACGCATATCGATGGGATGTGCGTTACTTTGAAGCTACAACTTTATTAGGTATTAGAATATTTTACGTACATATTTTTATCTTGGGGTGTGTAGGTGTAGTAGCGATTCGTAACAATGGTTCTCATGCGTTTGTAGGTACTACGAATATTGTAAGGAGTTTTGATACTCACACGTATACATACGCACACTCTTCACCCACAACCTTATGAAGACGAAAGTTACGAACCGTTCATTCTGAGAGTCGCGTAGGATTTTGTACTTCTGATACGATTTTCGATCAAATGCTCCTCTAATTTACTCCAAACTTTGAAAAATCGGCTGGAAAAAACGGCTGAACGTATCAATATGAACTGTTCACGGATGTTTGGGGAATACACTAGGCTAAAAATTTGCCTGTAAACATTAGAACTTACTGCGATATTTGCATAATTACAGTGGATTTTGTAAAGCACTACAACAATCCTGTTTTTAGCAGTTTTTTGAGATCGATGCAGGTCCAAGGTTTCTGGAGCCAAATAAAAGCTGGTTGACTGTTGACTTGGTTAGTAAAAAATTGTGCGAGTCCATAATATTTTTGAAAAAAACAAAGAAAAATCGATTCTTCATTTCTTCCCAATATTGTTGCCCACTTCATCTTCACACACCAAGATAAAAATATGTACGTAAAATATCCTAATAGCTAAAAGCTGTAGCTTCAAAATGATGTACATCCCATCGATATGCATTGATTTTTCACGAAGTTACAACATGTCAAAAAACACTTAAAATTTCCGACTTCGCACTTTGTTCCTCAAATTTTTTCGTCGAGTGTATATGGTAGCACTAAGTACACATATAACGTTCTGATTCTTGCAAATTTTCATTAGTATTTATATGCATTAACAATGTTGATATATTGCTATTTGGCATTAAAGATGATGAACAAGTGCTATAATAGAACTGTGAGATAATAATTCTGCTATGCGATAAAATACGTTCAATTCTTTTCAAAATGAAAAAAAAGAACAGAAAAGGATTGTCAAGAAATCAGTTTTCAAAAGTTATTCTGGTGGCGAGTTTGACCACGACAGAGTGTAACGATCTCAATTAATAATTCTTAGAGCTATCTGTTAGTAAAGAGCGACGGGTGAAGGGGGTGAAGAGCCCAATATGAAACATAATTTTGTGTATAAAATAGAAGTGCAGTATTGTTGCTCACGAAATAAAGGGTGTGTCACATCAAATTGCATCACGGAAAAAACGCTGTAGAAATTTAATTTTTAGGAATTATATCTTCAGCTATCGCTATCGCTATCGCAGATAAGAGTGTATAGATCACGTTGGCCATGCTTCACTGTCAATTTTTCGTAAATTTGGAAAAATGTCGTCGAACGAAAAAGAGCGTCGTGAATTAATCCTGTGCACTCATTTCGAGAATCCGGAGTTGTGACATCGGGGCATCGGTAAGATGCTGGGAATCGTCCAATCCACGGTCAGCAGAGTACTAAAACGATACTTCGAAACCTAACCATCGACCGGAAGGTGAAGAACGGCAAAAATGGATGCTCCGTCAGTGAAAAAGATCACAAGCGCGTAGTTAAGCAGTTTAGACGTGATTCGAGAAGTTCGGTCCGGGATGTCGCCAATAAGCTGAATTTGTCAAGTTCATTCGTCCAGCGGACCAAGCAGCGGGAGGGCCTGCGTACATACAAGGTTCAGAAGGCTCCTAACCGCGACGAAAGGCAAAACATGGTGGGGAAGACGCGAGCCCGGAAGCTGTACACCGAAATGCTGACGAAGCCGCATTGCCTGGTAATGGACGACGAAACCTACGTCAAAGCGGACTTTCGTCAGCTGCCGGGCCTGTTGTTCTTCTCCGCAGAGGACGTATTCAGCGTTCCGGAGGAGGTTCGCAAGCAGAAACTATCCAAGTTTGCCAAAAAGTACATGGTGTGGCAAGCGATCTGCTCTTGCGGAAAGCGGAGCGCCCCCTTCGTGATGACCGGCACGGTAAACGGGCAGGTTTACCTTAAGGAGTGCCTACAGAAGCGCTTACTACCACTATTGAAGTAGCACGAGGGGCCGACCATCTTCTGGCCGGATCTTGCTTCGTGCCACTATTCAAAGGACGTGTTGGAGTGGTACGAAGCCAACGGGGTCACCTTCGTGCCAAAGGAAATGAACCCGCCCAACGCGCCGGAGCTTCGCCCAATAGAGAAATATTGGGCGATTATGAAGCAGGCCCTCCGGAAGAACCCAAAAATTGTCAAATCGGAGGCGGACTTCAAGAGAAAATGGATTTCTGTTCAAAAAAAACTACAACCTGACGTTGTACAGAACCTTATGGACGGGGTAAAGAGGAAGGTGCGACCATACGGGCTTGGGCTCGAAGTATGAATAAAAAGAAAATGCCAAAAGTTGTTTAATAGTTTTTTTTTTACTGTCTAAAATTTTCAAAAGGATCGGTCTACTGGGCGAATTTCTACAGCGTTTTTTCCGTGATGCAATTTGATGTGACACACCCTTTATACTCGACAAAAATTAGTGGAAAAGAGTGCGAAGTCGAATGTTTTAGGTAATTTTAGGTAATTAAAATACTGTAACTTTGTGGAAAACCCAACGCAAATCGGTTATTCCGAGGGTACACGTAGAATTTTGTACTTCTGGTACATTTTGCATTTTACTCAAAATTTTGATCGATCGACTAAAAAAATAGTCTGAACGTACGTAATATTAGACATTCACAAGGATTTCGAGGATATACTAGGTTAACAAATTTTCCGTTAGCCTTAGAACTTAGAACTTAATATTTGCGAAATTTCAGAAGAGTTTCTAAAACACTACAAAAAACTTATTTCTAGCACTTTTTTGAAATCGATACAAAAAAAAATAAACAAAGTTTTCCTTTAATTTTTTTTCCGGGTGTGGATTGAGCGCCGAAAACATTTCGTTTTCAATAACAGTGCGCCCATAGGGTTTACAGAGATAAGAACGCTTTCTCTATACAGGTAAACTTCTATATAACGTACATTTCACTTTCAAAATTGTACGTTGTATCGAATTGTACGTTATATCGAAGCATAATAAAGTACTCACAAACGTAGTCTTTAATACCATTATTGTGTTGCTGTTTTAGTAAAGTTAATGAATAAAGCATAGTTCATCTTACATCTGGACGCATTAAAACGGGTCTATCTCGGAGTTATGTGAACGAAATAAAAATGTTATGGACTCAAAATGTAGGTCTTTTATTGCACTTTAAAGGAAAAATAACAAAAAAATTATTCCAATGTGGTTTTGATGAAATCTCGAACTTTTCGGCGAATACCACTCATCATAGTTTGGACACCCTGTTCGCTGACCTCAGCGGCCATTTTGTTCCACCATCTCTTCATCTCTGTTGCATCCCGAGTCGTCCTACCATTCTTCTTCATCTTCTGCTTGGCAATTGCCCAATATTTTTCGATAGGGCGGAATTGAAGGCAGTTGGGTGGGTTGATGTCCTTTTCGACAAAATCCACCCCGTTGTCTCGATACCACTGTAGTACCTTGCCAAATCTGGCCAAAACTTTACTGGTCCTTTGTGAGATCTAATGTACGGAAGAATACGTTTTCTCAGGCACTCCTCCTTGTACATTTTGGAGTCCATGGTCTTGTTTGTCACAAAAACCGGGGTTTTTCGTCCGCAGCTGCAAATACCTTGCCTGATCAAACACTTTCTTGCAAACTTATCGACAAAAACGAATTTGAACTTGTGGCTTTATAAAATTTTTGGCCTGGAAGCTGCCCAAAATCCATCTTCACGTACGTTTCGGCATCCATGAGGATGCATCCGTCGTACTTCGTTAGAACCTTGTTGTATAACTTCCGGGCACGTCCTTTGGCTACTACATTCTGCTTCAATGTCCGGTTTGGTTGCTTATTGGCCCGATAAGATCGTATTCCTTCGCGCAGACGAATCCTTCCGACGGTGCACCGGTCGGCATTGAATTTCTTGGCGATGTCATAGTCCGACTGCCCTGGGTTTGCCTTGATCGTTCTCAACACTTTCAAATGCAGTTTCCGATCCTTAGTTCCACTATAACGCTAGGTATGAACCTGCCGATCGATAGTATGCATCTCACGGAAACGTTTGAGAACGCTACACACGGTCGATTTGGCAATTTTCAACGATTTCGCGATTTTTGAACCTGACCACGTCGGGTTTTTGACATGGGTGTCCAAAATTAATTTTCGTTTCGCGGCTTCCATCACGTGTAACTTTTTTGAAACAAAACGAATCGTAATGAAATTTTCAGCACTGATAGAGGGAACATTCCAAAACAAAGTGCTGTCAAAACATCCTAGATCCAACCACTAGGAACGCAGTGGTATAATATACAGTGCGTCCAGATTTAAGATGAACTATGCTTTAACTTCAATCAGAAGACGAAGCCAGCCTTTCTCATGATGTTTCCCTTCGTACTGTTGTTTAAAGCATGATTCACTTAGAATCCGGAATCAAAAACCCAGTTGTATTTCGGGATTGATTGAAGATACAAAACCTGTTTTAGCATCACAATACAGATAATTCATTGTTCTATCGAAAAAAAATAAATATTGAATTTTTTTTTTCCTTTACACTTTGGAAATGTGTACGTTATATCGGGTGAAGTTATATCGAATTTTCCCTGTATTTGGTTGAGACACTTAACGGTAGATATGTTATACCAGTTATATGCACTGCAGTTATTGCATCATTATGTAGGCAGATTTATATTGCTTCAAAACTCTCATTCACATCGGGCGTTGATAATCTACTATTAGCTCAAAATGAAATTCTGTTACATTCACTTCGAGGTAGAGCACGTACGCCCCAATAGCGTAGCGAGCAAAACCAGTAGTTTCGTAATCCTTACAAAACGAAACAAAAAGAAAACCCATAACCAAAGCATAGCGGGAGATCGTTTGACTTTTGCGAGCTCAAGCCGCGACTACTGCATTTATGCAGTGTAGTTTTGTCGACTCTCTTCCCATCCGGTCCAGACGTCTCCAGCATGACTTGTGTCTCCCAGGAAAAATGCTGCCGCCGCTCAGCTAAGTGGGAAAGAACAAATTTACTTTCTCCTTATTTTATTTGGCAGCAATTGTTGAGCGTTATGGAAATGTATGCGCTTCATTCGCTTCGCCTTGTCTTGTGCAGCTAACTGTGCATACATTCGTTGACTTTGGCGCGTTGGAAAAGTTGCACTAAATTATGTTGCTTGTCACGGCTGGTTGGCTGCTGCTGTAAATCGGTGCGCTTCGAAGGACATACACATGGGACTGAGGAGCGAACATAGAAAAAGAAAAAAAAAACGAGGTTACACTTGTTGACCTGTGCCTGTTGATCCCTCTGACCGGGGATTACTCACGATGAATACGTGTAGATTTGCATAATTTCCTTTCCCACTCGAAGGGTCGAACCGTTTCGGAGTTTATAATTAAACATGCGCTCTGGTTCGAATTTTATTTTTTTAATCAATCGTAACACCACAAAGTGGTGGCACAACACATCTGGCGGAGGGTTATGCCGGAGAGTGCAAAAGTGTCACCTCCGGAACAATTCGACTGTCAACTTGTCACCGGATCCGACAGTCTGATCCTCGTTGACACTTTACAACCTTCGTGCTCAGTCGCACTGTTATCGGACTCACTTGTCTCGCAGAACCGAGGGATTAGTGCCGAGTCCCATCCCGCTAACCCTCCGACACCCCTCTATTGTCATTCGAGGACAGAATAAATAAATTAGAGATGAAAAAAGGAAGAGCAAACACCACCCGTGAAACAGGTTGTGTGATGTGGAAGCGCTCTCGTTTCGCTGGAAGCAAAATTCAATTACCTAAATCCCGGCAAGAAAGCCATACTCTAGAAAGTGGATATCCTTTGTTCGGGACTGTTTTGGCTGCCAAAGGCTACACAGTTACATCGGCGAAATAAGGACGACGAAACACACAATAAAGGAACCAGCTTCCAATACAAAAACGCACAGAATAACATGTGTTTGGTACCCCCGAAAGGCAAAATAGAGAACCCGAGCCCGATTGAAAGAAAACAAAGTTGTAGCCTAAGTGATCTTTAACCGTCTCGACTCTCGAGAGGGATGACCCCGAGAGCTGAACCCTCCTCCGTTCCAAATCGGCTGCATGCATTGTATCGATGCAACGGTTTGGTCGAAATGTTTTCCCAAAGTCTCTATGGTTACACATGGATACGCATAATCGGATTAAATAATTGTATCGGATTTTACTCGCATTTGTACACATTTATATACGTTTATTTTCGGTCTCTTCGCTTTCGCTATTTTTATTCCGGGGGCTCCACTTTTTATGCTGCTTGAAGCATAATAAAAGAAATAAAGATCTAGAGCTGGTGGGCTGTTATGAGAGCATTTACACACATGCCACTGTCGATGGATTCTGTTTTGTTTATGGAACCGTCAGAATCCACTGGGCTCCAGTTTCAATGAATGTTTTTTTTTTTTTTAATTTCTCAATATTTAAATTAAAGGGTCATTTATTAGGGCTTAAAACCTCGCCTAAAAAGCGTAGCACGAGGCAGAAGTCTCTCGTGATTTCGAATGGATTATTGATTATCTCTTGTTTAGGGTTGGTGTTTCCAACAATTTATTTTTTTTCCAATCTCCTTTTGGCTCGATGAGATTTCGAGGATTGTTGATTATAACTAGAAAATTCGTATTTGGTTATGTCTTCTGGTTGAGACGAGTGTCGGAAGAGGAAGGAGATTGTTAATGAGGCTTTTTTTTGTTTTCAATCACATCAGGATTCATAATTTGTGGCTAAAATTTTTTATTAACATACAAAAATTCTAAGTTTCAGAAATTCATAAAATTCGATGTTTCACAAAGTTTGTCAAAAATAGTTTTACCATCTTGGACTCATTTTTTTGAATTTTCTACATGACTTCTATTTCATATGGAAAAAAATAAAAAAAAGCAAAACATGTATATTTAAAATATTGCAAGTTTTTTTTTTGTAAATAAAAAAAAGTACTAATTTTTTTTTCGGTGTATATTTTGTTCGCGTTTTAACATCAATACTCTATAACTCTTTCCAAGACACTATTTCGGTACGACTCATAGTTTTTAAGATATAAATTATCAAAGAATTTTCTTTTTATTTTTATTTATTTATTTAATTCACAAATACAACAGGCTACACATGCCCTAATGTATGATATAAAAAACTAAAACTAAAACTATTTTTCACTAAGCCTACTAAAACTAATACATAAGAAATTTCAAATTATGTAAGAGCAATAACATACAATTTTTTGAGGAACGAACGTGAAAGATGACAGTCAAAACAGGAGCTACAACGGTTAAACAAACGGCACATACTAGTCACAGGTTCATGGTATCCGTTATTTGTTCGTGTGGAGGAGATGTAGAGAAAATGACGAGAACGCAAGTTACGACGATTAACATTAAAGTTGATTAACCGGAGAAGCTCAGGACAGTCGATTCTAGCGGTAATGAAGTCCGAAGTAAATAGGACTTTGGCAACGTTTCTCCGTGAAACTAATGAGTTAATCCCTATTAGTTTGCATCGATCCTCGTAGCTAGGAAGATTTATTGGGTCATTCCATGGTAAATTGCTAAGTGCGAATCGGATGAATTTCCGCTGGATCGACTCAATTCGATGAACACTATTCTGGTAGTACGGCGACCACACCACACAAGCATACTCTAGAATCGACCGAACCAACGAGCAATAGAGAGTCTTGATACAGTGCACGTCCTTGAATCGCTTTGTGACGCGGAAGATAAATCCAAGTGTTCTGGACGCTTTAGCGATGATATAGGATACGTGGTCGCGAAAAGTGAGTTTCGAATCCAGCATAACGCCGAGATCCTTAATGGTACTGACACGATCCAATTTAACACCATGCAGCTTATATTCGAAGATTATCGACGAACGCTTGCGTGAGAACGATATTACCGAACACTTTGATGGATTCAAAAGCATCCTGTTGTTTGCACACCATTCGGCGAAGATGTTGAGTTGCTGTTGTAAAATCTCAGCATCTCCGATGCAGTTTACTGGGAGGAACAATTTGAAGTCATCTGCATACGAGAGTTTGAGACACTTCAAACTGAAATTTATATCGTTGAGATACAGTAAAAACAGGTAAGGACCTAGGTGACTGCCCTGAAGAACACCAGATGTTACCCGAAAAGGAGTGGATATTGTGTCGCCTATTTTCACTGACATAACGCGGTCAGTGAGGTAGGAGTGGAGCCATTTCAAAAGTGGACCGTTGAAACCAAGACGATGAAGCTTGGCTACTGCGATGTCGTGGTTGATAATATCAAACGCTGCAGAGAAATCTGTATATACCGCATCAATTTGTTTTCTCGATTCCAAAGAGCAGATAATGTACGACGTATATAGAACGAGATTAGTGACAGTTGATCTTTTGGGCATGAAACCATGTTGTTCTTCTGCGATGTAGTTGTTGCACGCATGCGATATGAAGTCCAGAATTATTATCTCGAATAGCTTAGAGATAGCGCATAGGGAAGCAATTCCTCTGTAGTTTCTGACGTCTTTTTTGCAACCCTTTTTAAATACTGGGAAGACAAATGATTTTTTCCATAGATTCGGAAATCTTCCGCAGAGAATGGAGCGGCGGAATAAGTTACTCAACGGTATCGAGAGGCTGCTAGAACACATCTTCAAGACGACAGACGGGATCCTATCGGGTCCGTAATTTGAAGATTTTTTCAATTTTTTACAGGCATCGTGTACAATAGCTGCATTGATCACGGGATAATATCTGACAGATGACAGGCTGGGTACGTTGTTCATAGCTACAGATACTTGATCGCAAGTAAGTTTTTCGTCGACAAAGACTCCGCTAAATTGTTTCCGGAACAACTCGCAGATACCTTCTCTGGTGGTAGCCACATCATTATCGCACATCATCGTAGTAGGCAAACCAATCTCTTTCCTCTGGCTGTCAACATAACTCCAGAAACCTCTTGGGTTGACACGCAAATTCATTTGTGTACGATTTTGATAAGCAACATACAACGCATTGTTCAATCGTTTGTAATTTTTGTTCGAAACTGAATACAGATTTTTCCAATAGTCACAGCGATATTGAGAAAATGTTTTCAGGTTGGATTTTTTGATTGACTTTAGTCGGTTCAAATTACGATTTGTCTACGGTGGAAAGGGCGTTTTACTAGTCATCCTTTTGGGAACGAACTGCTCAATTTCTTACTAAAATCGATACGCCCTTTTCAAAAGTTTTTTGAGTCCAAAAAAAACTCATATTTCCTCCAACACAAACGGAATGCAAACTTTCGTTCGAATCCAAAATACTCATGTTTTGTCATTTGTCGATTCCATTTGGAAATGCTGTACAGGTCGGACTCGATTATTCGGAATGTTGATTTTATTTTCACTCCGAATAATCGAATTTTCCGGTTAATCGAATCATACAAAAATTTAAAAGTAAATCTCTTGGTAAACATAAAATAATCATAATTTGCACTGAATTATTTGCAGTGTCGTAGTCAAAAATCGACTAACGCCTCCTGGGGGGAGGGGTAATGTTTTGAAAATCGAAAAACATATTCATCACCTTCTCACAACTTATTGATCAAAATATTATTCAAATGGTCAAGCAAAAGCTTATGCGTGAGCTTCTTGGATGCCAAGGAGAGTTCGATGATATTGTTAAGCGAGTCAACATTAGGGATGCTATGTTTTGGGTAGCCGAGGCTTGGAACGAGATACCGGCTGATTCCATTGCACAATGGTCCAGTAGATGCATTTAAGTGGAAATTAGCATTTAGAGTTTGACAGTTATTTTCTAGACAAAAACTGTCTTAGACAAAGGTGTTACTCATGATAGAGCGCTCTTTTTTATGTTGTCAAAAATAAGGTGACCAAAAATGGCGATGAAATAAAAATTCTAACTTTCTTATCTTTACAGATAGAGGTAAACATAGTTCTACAATGTTGTAGCTCCAATTATTTGAGACATCTTTGTAGAATAAAGTTTTTCTCTATCTCTTGAAATAACCGATATAGCGCCTTTTTTTCTAAGTTACGTTAGGGTCACCATGAAAAAAACTGTTGTACAACTTTTAGAGCTTATCGATACCAACATTTTGCGATACAGAACTTGTCTATATCTTAATCCTACTCAAAGTTATTGAGTAGATTGATTTCATGATTTCAATTTTAATTTACTCAAACACAAAAAATAACATAGTTTTGAAAATCACACATCATGTAGAAAGAAATATGCTTTTTCAAATGCCGCCAATAAACTTTGTTTACGTTTGCCCCAGAAGGAATGACAAACAAATTAGAAGAGCATGTTTTTTGGGAAGAAATATCAATAACTTTGAGTAAGGTTGAGATATTGACAAGTTCTCCATCGAAAAATATTTATATTAGTAAGCTCTAAAAGTCTTTCAAAGACAGTTTGCATGTAAAATTTAAAGCATAAAAGTTAGAGCAAAAAACAGTTTTTTTCCTGGTGACCGTAACGTAACTTAAGAAAAATGCGCTATATCGGTTATTTCAAGAGATAGAGAAAAACTTTGTTCTACAAAGATGTCTCAAATAATTGGAGCTACAACATTGTAAAACTATGTTTACCTCTATCTATAAAGATAAGAAAGTTAGAATTTTTATTTCATCGAAAATTTTGGTCACCCTATTATTGACAACATAAAAAAAGCGCTCTACCATGAGTAACAACTTTGTCTAAGATAGTTTTTGTCTAGAGAATAACTGTCGAGCTCTAAATGCTAATTTCCACTTAAATGCATCTCTTGGACCATTGTGCATTGTCAAGTCATGGAAAATGCTGATATCCCGTTATCGGTTGTAAAAGAATTCATACTTTCGATTTAGAAGGAATTGTTTGAACAGGACAATACCGTACACGATAAGGATGTGGAGTTTGAGGCCCTGATCGACGATGACATAGTCAACATTGTTTTGCATCCAAACACATATTTCTACGATGATGAAAATTCGTTTTCGGCTGCCGAGGGTGCGAATGCTGCATCAGTCTTGGAACTGCACTAGGTTGATGAAGATGAAGAGTTCAAAAATTGGGTTTCAAATGGAGCAGCCTTTTTTGGAATCGGAGAAGTTATTACTTTGGCTGAAGAAAACGGATTGCCATTGGGAAGACAATTCCTGCTGCGAGAATTACGTAAAATATTTTAGAGAAAAATGTTAATTTTCAATTCTTGCTTTGTTGCATATCAGAGTACCAATGAATGTATAGGAAAAAAGTGACTTCCGAATTTTCAAAAGAAACTTCCTGCAAAATATTCATTCGCACGAAAAAATACCCTATGCAAAATCTCAGCTCAATCGGACTTTATTAACTAATATCGCACAGTCGTCAAGTTTCAGTTTTTTGAAAACCGTAAAATCACTCAAGGGATATTATCAAAAATCTAATTTCGGGATTTAGATGAGAAAATAATTGGCATCAACTTTTTTTTCCAAAGCTCCGATTTCATGCACTCCCCTCTTGGGTAATTTCACGGTTTTCGGAAGATTCAAATTTTGGTGTCTTTGCAACAATAGTAAATAAAGTCCGACTAAGCTGGAATGTTGTATTTGGAATGCCAAACAAGTTTTATTGGATTTGTTCTGCGACAATATCGTGACATATGCTGAAGATGCTGAATAGACATCTTTTGAGAATCCAATAAATCAAAGGACTATCTATCCATACTACGTCCATGGTTATTCGAATGATCTTATTATATATGATGCACGGTGGATAACCGGATTTAAACATAATAAAAACGGACCCTGCTCATCCTAGCTATATCCATGTTTCATTGAATTATGCTCTTAGGTATGTTTAAATGTACTCATTGCTGTAAATGCCTTGTTAAACGCAGTTCGTATTCCTAGTGAACAACATAAAGAATTTGATGATGTATGGGTTAAAGTATGTATTAATGGCCAAACACATGTTTTTGTATCTATCTATTTCCCTCCTAATTTTGCCAAAATACATTCTTATGTGAAATTTTTAAATATTGCAGAGTCATTTATTGATGAACTCGACCCTAATATTAAAATCAATATTATAATACAATTGATTTCATTGTAGACGAGGAGAACGAATCAATCTTACTCCCGATTGTAGGCGAAAATGAGACATTGAAACTTATTTTCGATAAAACAAGCCAACTAGGTCTTTGTCAAATCAATCCTATTTCAAATGAACTAAATTGTTTCCTAGACTTGTTGTTTACTAATTGTACAGAAGATTTCCATGTTTCGAAAGCTGAATGTCCTCTTTGGAAAAATGAAAAATTCCACACCGCTATAGAATACTCTTTATTTATCGATAGCACAAGTACACGCCCCGCCGATTGCGAATTTGAGATAAATTTTGATTTCAAAAAGGCAGACTACGAGCAAATTAATTGTAAGCTTAATGATATAAATTGGTCATTTCTACTTAAAGATGATAGGAACATACACAAAGCTGTTGGAATTTTTGATGATAATCTGTATAGAATCATAGACGAACATGTTCCAACAAGAAAGAAAAAACTTTATACAAATTCAAAAACACCAGTATGGTTCACTCGTGATATTAAAAATCTCAAAAACAAAAAACAAAAAGCTCATAAAAGATACAAAGCCAGTGAAACTTTGGATAATTTAATCATATACAAAGATATGTGTGAAAACCTTGATGCGAAAATATCACTAGAATATGAAAGGTATATTACAAAGATAGAAAATAATATTAAATCCGATCCTAAGAATTTTTTTAATTTTGCCAGCGATAAGATGAAATCTAATAATTTTCCATCAAGTATGAAATTTGGAGAATACGTTGGATCAAATGATAGTGATATTAGTAATCAATTCGCCCGTTTTTTCCAAGGTAACTACATAACAAATAACGTGGTTCGAGATTACGATTATTTTTCGTTTTTACCCGAGTGTGCAAACTCGGTCTCAATTAATAATATTACCGCTAATGAACTTCTTATCGCGCTGGAGGGTCTAGATTCATCTAAAGGTCACGGGCCGGATGGTATTCCTCCAATGTTGTTGAAAAAGTTGGCATCGGCCTTAATTCATCCTTTGTCCTTGCTTTTCAATTGATCGCTAAAATTGGCAATATTTCCTTCTGTCTGGAAAAAATCATTCCTACTACCCATATTCAAATCGGGTAACCGTTCTGACATAAATAACTATCGTGGCATTGCCATATTATCTTGTATTCCCAAATTATTTGAATCTATTGTCAATACTAAAATGTTCAATCAGTTAAAACATTATATTTCACCGAATCAACATGGAAGATCCACTGCCACAAATCTGTTAGAATATGTATCCTATTCTCTTGCGGTAATGAATAGAGGCAACGTTGTCGAGACTCTTTATACAGACTTCTGCAAGGCTTTCGACAGAGTAGATATTCCAATGCTTATTTTCAAGCTCCAACGTATGGGAGTAACTGAAACTGAAGTGGGTAGAATCTTACCTCATCAATAGAACACAGTTTGTTTGCTTTAGAGGAAAAATCTCTAATCCATTGAATGTCACATTCGGAGTTCCACAAGGTTTTCACTTAGGCCCTTTACTTTTCATCCTATTCGTAAATGATGTGTCACTAGTATTAACTAACCTCAACATTCTAATATATGCTGATGATATGAAATTGTACATGGAAGTAACCAAATGTAGTGACCTTGTGATTTTCCAACAAGAAGCAGATGTTTTCTTCGAATGGTGCGTGAAAAGTCTTTTAGATATTAATGTGAAAAAATGTAATATTATATCGTATACTCGAAAACTTGAAACTTATGACTTCATATGTTCTCTAGGATTTGAAACTGTAGAGAGATGCGTCAAAATTAGAGATTTAGGTATAATTCTTGATTCGAAACTCACTTTTGGCGAACATTACAATATAATGATCAATAAAGCAAATAGTATGCTCGGTTTCATAAAAAGATTTAGTTACAATTTCAGTGATCCATACACAATAAAAACATTGTATTTAAGTTTTGTTAGATCTATTTTAGAATATTGCAGTGTTGTATGGGCACCCTATCAAGAACTGCACTCCAATCGAATAGAATCAGTACAAAAACAATTTTTATTATTTGCCCTGAGAAAGCTAGGCTGGACAACATCTCCCCTTCCCCCATATGAAGCTCGTTGTATGTCAATAAATATCGAAACACTTGAGAAACGCAGAGAAAATGCCACAATTTCATGTTTAATTGACTTAGTTTCACACAGGATTAGCTCTGAAAACTTACTTGAAAACTAAATTTTTATGCACCAAAACGAGCCTTGCGAGCGCGGAATTTGTTCAAACCAACTTCATTTCGAACTTTATATGCTATGAATGGTCCACTTAATAGAATGATGAGAACGTACAATAAGTACAGTAATGTAATTGATGTGACAATGACGAAGAAATTATTGAAAAAGTCATTAACTGAAAGATCATTGTATTCGTGAATTACAGTTTTGTCATATATGTTTGCTGCGTTGCAGTTCGTAATTTATTATTAATACTAAAGACATTTTTTTTTATTAATTCGTTTATTTTTACAGGCTCAGTTACTTAAGTTTAAAGGAGCCGAATTCTTAAATATATTTTTAAAACTATATATATATATAAACAATTTTCTTACATCTATGGTTAGTAAGGTGGAAAACCGATTACTCGCGGTGTACTCGAGTTTAGAAGGGTGACATATTTTTAGGAGAAGGATGGGATATAAGGAAATTGTAACAATGTTGATGAGCACTCAATTCTTAAATCTATTCGTATATCTATAGTTTATTTACATTTCAACTTATTCTACTATTTATAGCAAGGGGACGAATTACCCGCAAAGGAAGGAAAGGAGGGTATAAGGATGTAGGGACAATCACACACGAAGATCTATAGCTCTAAGAAAAACATATATATGGGACATGTAATCAAGGTCTAACCGAGCCAACACATCTCTCACCGGCACATTGGGCTGTCTTCCTCGGGCCCGAAGGGAGTTTTCTAAATTCGATCTGGCGACCAGATACACCTCGCACGACCAAACAACGTGCTCGATGTCGTGATAACCTTGGCCACAAACGCAGAGATTGCTGCTGGCAAGATTGAAACGGAAGAGTAGTGCATCTAACGAACAGTGATTGGACATGAGTCGGGAGAAGGTGCGAATAAAGTCCCGACTCAAATCCAGACTTTTGAACCACGGTTTGAGGCTTACCTTTGGGATAATCGAGTGAAACCACCGGTCCAATTCATCTTCATTCCACTTGCGTTGCCAGTTAGCGATGGTATTTTTGCGAACTAAAGAATAAAATTCATTGAAGGCGATTTGACGCTGATATATATCGCCTTCAATTGCACCTACCTTTGCCAATGAGTCAGCCCTCTCATTACCCGGAATTGAGCAATGTGAAGGGACCCAGACAAAGGTAATGACATAACAGCGTCTGGATAAAGCACTCAAAATTTCTCGTATTCTCTCAAGGAAGTACGGCGAGTGCTTTTCCGGCCTCACTGAACGGATAGCTTCGACAGAGCTAAGACTATCCGTTACAATGTAATAGTGTTCAACAGGTCGTGAGGCGACGCTGTCCAGCGCCCAATGAATTGCTGCCAATTCAGCAATATACACTGAGCAAGGATTCTGAAGACTGTGTGAGGTGCTAAAAAATTCGTTGAACACTCCAAATCCTGTGGACTCATTCATAGAGGACCCATCAGTAAAGTACATATTATCACAATTGATACGCCCATATTTTGCATTGAAGATCGTAGGAACGATCCCCGATCGATGATAATCTGGAATTCCATGGATTTTCTCCTTCATGAACAGATCAAAATGTACAGAGGAATTGATGTAGTCAGGAAAACAAACACGGTTGGGAATATACGAAGAAGGAACAACCTGCATAGAGGTGAATTCATGATATGAATTCATGAATCCAGAATGAAAATTTAGCTCGATCAATTGCTCAAAATTTCCGATCACCAATGGATTCATAACCTTATACCGGATGAGGAACCGAAGAGATAATAAATTGAAGCGATCTTTTAGTGGGAGTAGGCCTGCCAAAACCTCGAGACTCATGGTATGCGTTGAGGGCATACATCCCAACGCAATACGGAGACAAAGATACTGAATTCGCTCGAGTTTAATGAGGTGTGTTTTGGCAGCTGATTGAAAACAGAAACTGCCATACTCCATCACTGAGAGAATAGTTGTTCGATACAACATTATAAGATCTTCGGGATGTGCTCCCCACCAGGTGCCGGTAATTGTACGGAGAAAGTTTATTCTTTGTTGACATTTTTTACTCAGATACCTTATATGGGCCCCCCAAGTACATTTGGAGTCGAACCAGACCCCAAGATACTTGAATGACATAGCATGAGTGATCGGTTTACCCAAAAGTTGAAGCTTTGGTTTTGCTGGTCTATGCTTCCTAGAAAAAACCACCATCTCTGTTTTCTCCGTGGAGAATTCGATCCCTAGCCCAATGGCCCAGGTTGAAAAATTGTTCAAAGTATCTTGTAAGGGTCCTTGCAGGTCGGATTCGTTTGATCCTACGACAGACACCACTCCATCATCTGCAAGTTGTCTTAGGCTGCAATTTTGTGTAAGGCAATTGTCGATGTCGCTTACATAGAAGTTGTACAAAAGGGGGCTTAAACATGAGCCCTGGGGGAGGCCCATGTAAGAGACCCGACTTACTGCCGAATCTCCGTGAGAAAAGTTCAAATGTTTCTCACAAAGCAAGTTATATAACATATTATTCAATAGAGGCGGCAGACCCCGAGAGTGTAATTTGTCTGACAAAACCTCTATTGAAACAGAATCAAAGGCCCCCTTTATGTCCAAGAATTCTGAAGCCATTTGTTTTTTTTTCGGCGTAAGCCATTTGAATTTCTGAAGAAAGCAACGCAAGACAATCATTCGTCCCCTTGCCCCTGCGGAACCCATATTGTGTATCTGAGAGTAGGCCATTCGTTTCAACCCATCGATCAAGGCGAAACAAGATCATTTTCTCCAACAACTTCCGTATACAAGACAGCATTGCTATTGGGCGGTACGAATTGAAGTCGGACGCGGGTTTTCCGGGTTTTGGAATAGCTATAACTCGTACTTGTCTCCAATCATCTGGAACAATATTATGCTCCAGAAACCGATTGAATAAGTTCAACAAGCGATGTTTCGCCACATCAGGGAAATTTTTCAGCAAGTTGAACTTAATTCTATCCGATCCCGGAGCAGAATTGTTACATGAAAGGAGAGCAAGAGAGAATTCTACCATCGAAAACTCGGAATCAAGATCGCACCTATCTTGTGGTATATCTCGAACAATTTTTTGCACAGGAGCGGAATCAGGACAAACCTTCCGTGCAAAATTAAAAATCCATCGATGTGAATATTCTTCGCTTTCATTCGATGAAGAGCGATTTCTCATGTTTCGAGCCACTTTCCATATTTTTTTCATTGACGTTTCTCGTGACAAACCTCCCACGAAATTTCGCCAATAAGCACGTTTTTTCCCTTTGATCAAGTTTTTAAATTGATTTTCAAGGTCCAAATACGTCTGAAAATTTTCAGGGGTTCCAAAAGCTTTAAATGCATTCGATTTTTCTACATAAAGCTTGGAACATATGCTATCCCACCATGGATTGGGAGGCCTTCGACGAATAGTGGAACCTGGGATGGGTTTCGTTTGAGCGCGAACCGCGCTGTCATAGATCAAACGAAAAAGGAAGTTATACTCCTCCAATGGAGGTAAACCATCTCTGGAATTACTAAAGACATGATACCTCTTATAATTGATTTTCATAAATATAGCTATAAATTATTCATTAAGTATATTGTAATTGTAATGTAATGTATGTAATTTGTTGTCTACTATAGTTTGACGAAATAAAGAAATAATAATAAATATTAAATCAATGTATTTATTTAAATTTGGAATTTTCAACTTATATAAATCTACTGCGGATAATCGAAACTAATTGCATGGAAAAACCCCTATTCCAGGTCCCTCCTCTATCTAGCTAAGTTCAATTTTGTTCATTTAATCATATTTAAAAAGTATATTAACAAATTATTTGAAATTTTTGATGAAAAAAAATATCAAAACCAAAATACTCTGGATAATCGAGTCCGACCTGTATTTATTTAAAACGTTACATGTTTCCTGATTGAAACTGAATGAAAGACCAAAAAGCTGTTTTTTTAGTTATACATACTTCTAATAATACAAGTCTAAATAAAACATTTCCATTCGAAACCAGGAAGACAAATATCGAAATTGATAGTGCAAATGTTGTTACACACTCGATGCGAGTTGAAGTATTATATTTGTACACATCAGCAATGAAAATTACACTCGTATCGCTTCGTTTCCAACGCTGACAATGTTCACAATATTGGATCATATACCACTTGCCCTCGGCGGTTCGCTCCGTCCATCTCCCATCAACCGCTGCCACCACCCTCAACCTTTCAAATTAGACGATTTATTTCCATTTGTTTTAATGACACTTCTTCCACCTTCTCAGCCCATAGAAAGCAGAAACAGAAAGTAACGCATTAAAGCACAAAAACTGCACTCCAGCAGTTCTCTTCCATACACCCGCCTGACTCTTGTATCTCTCCGATGTGTATGAGTCACATGTCTTCTTTCGCAGTATTATACTCCCCGTGATTGTACCTCTGAAAAAAGATGTAAACAAACCATAAAAAACAACACCATTGACTTCCACTGCCACTCACAGGTCTTTGGCTTTAGCGTCCGAACGGTGCATTCGCGCAAATACACACACACACACACAAACGCCGCCACGTTCTATGAGTAATTATTCAAACAAGTAGAAAAGGCGTCATTCCTACACTTCTCAGCGATTCTCGGATTGGATCTAATAATGGCCTCTCTGGTGGCAGTGTTTTGTTGTTGTTCGCGCGCGCAATGGTCGCTCCGACGATTGTCGCATTCACATTCAAGTCCCTCCGAAATATGCTGAACCGCCGTGCCGCTGTTATGATCCGACAGCTCACGGTGTCACCGCGCACAACCAACGCGCCGACGTGCGGAGCTCAGTTTACAAACGAAAATAAAAACTACACATTGTAAATATTTACCCGTCAGGAAAACGTCACCGTGTCGAGCGGGGGAATGCAGCGGCATGAGTTGACACACTTTCGATGCATGTGGCCATATCTGTTGTGTATTATTGTCTTTCTCGGTGGCGAACTATTTTCTCTTTAGCTGCGCAATTGAAATTTCGACAGATTAAACTCAAATTAGCCACAAGATTGGAGTGCCCTCGGGTGTGCGGCGGCTCCACGGGACGACAGAAGTTGGGCGCCAGACCTGATTATTATTGTTGGTGGACGATTTCTCATCCGGGCTCGGTGAGCGGATGGGAAGGAAGCTGAAACCGGTCAGCAGCTAAAACCAGTAGCTTGGTGCGGTTGCTATCGTGTCGGATTATAAATTGCCTAAATATTTTACCACAAAAGTGGACACACCAACGGGAAGATAGTTGGTTAATAGGTGTCCTCTGTTGTGCGCTCCTTTCGCTTTTGTTCTCACTCTTGTTCGTGCCGGGAACATGACATAAGCTAATAGGCCTTATCGCGTTGGGAGCTAATGGGATGCGATGTGTTTCACTCCCGGACACATTAGGTTGACATATATTTCAAATTTGGATCACAATACACGTTAAGGCAGGACGATTCTCCGCCGATAGAGAAAGTTGGATAAGGTTGATGAATATGACAGTGTATTATGGTGCACTCTTCCGGGGTAGGTGCCTACTTCTGTGGTTGTATTATTTAATTGTCCGGATAGCTCGTACTAATTTAGTTTCACAAATTCAATTTATTCATTCTTTCTTCTAACTAGAAAGTTCCATGCAACCTGAACTTGTTTGGTTTTGACGTAGGACTACGTCTTACATTAAGGCTACCAAATCTGAAAACAGGTCACGTTTTTATGAAATGAAGTTAACGTTAATAACTATTTCGCTGCGAGCGGATTTTAACGATTTGCATACCAATCGAATCGGAAATTTTCTAAGATTTGTCTGATATGCTACACATTATAATCCCAGAGTCTGTATATGGTTTATATTGATGAAAATTGGAAGCATTCCCATTCCCCCATACATTTGTTCTGTCCATTTGTGTGCTTTACCGAACAGAGCTGTCAATAACGGACAGCTTATGCAGCCGCTAGAATAGAAACAATAAAGGAGGATAGCGAAAAGACAATACACCCACGTTTTTTGTCACCATGTCACCTAATGATAGATATCAAATGGGACTATCCATACGTAGAACGGAAGTAAAAAGTTGAGTGTTGCTCGCTTACGAAAACCCGTAGTTTTTTCCTGCAATTTCATTGGTTACTGGTAGCTATAGTTCCGTTTTCCTCACGAATGAGGTTATCTGCTGTTGCTAGAAGATTCCCTTGTGATTTGTACACTCTGCTGCCGATGCACGTGCAGTACCACTGTTGGACCGCCCAGAGCTAAGTAGGCAGGGTAATCCATTCACGAATCGCTGCCCGTAAAAACCCCGTCCCGTTGTACAGCCCGGTAAGCTACCCATTACCCAACATCTAAAATCCACGTAAGAATCGTGCGGCACTAATTTCCTTCATAAGCGCTAAGCTCAGTTACAAGCACTAATTACCGTAATATGCTCTGAGGGAACATAAGAGAAAAATGTGAGCTGAGGGAGAGATGTGATATTGCACTGGTCTTTTTTTACACGGGTACTGCGTAAAAAACCCGCTTTAATTGGAAAATCCGCGTAAAAAAACCGGTTAATTGGAAAATTCGCGTAAAAAAACCACGTTAATTAGAAAATCCGCGTAAAAAACCGCGCAAAAAAAACCGCGTAAAAAAACCTGGATGTATTTGCGAAGTAAACACCACCCTTGCATAGTAAGTAAGCTGTCGCTAGCGTATAAGTATTGTATTTCCTCTAAGGAAAATTTTCAGAATCTTTCTGTGCCCAAAACAACAAAGCTTATTCTGCTCGTTTTGCGTTCTCCCTCAAGCTGTGAACGTTAGCAATATTTCACTTGAAGTGCATTTGGCATTGCAATCAACACAATCATCCAAGCCAAGCCAAGCAGGCGAAAAAAGAGAAGAGTGCAAATGATTATACGTCGCTTCTAGCCATCAGTGTTTGGCTTTATGTGTGTTACGAAACTTAGAATTTGTTTATTTCCTGTACATGTGAATAGCACTCCCTCGATACTTTTAGTTGTCATTCGTATTTGCTCTCGTGCGCATCGGCTCTGTTCTGATGCAACAAGTTCCTAGCTTTGTAGACGGTTTTGACCGAGAGTCGAGAAACTATTTTTTTATAAATGGTCATTATCGCGATGTTTCATTTCTATCGCTGCAACTGTGCATCTGTTAGACGCGTGTTTGATGCTTGTTGAATGGCGATGCACGGAAAATGCCTCTCGTTAAATACCGTTCTGAATCATATTTCGGATGCTTAATGCACAGATTATAGAACTATAAAATTAATATCACAATTGCTTCTTTAGAGTAATCCTTTGGTTTCACTATCATTTCATATGAGAACTACATTTGAATTATAACATAATCGGCAAAAATCTATCAACACCACTCACTATCGTTTGTGTTCGACGTTAGCTTATCGTGAGCACGTAGAATTTACCCGTCATCAGTATTAATATTTCTCCCGTGTTTCATCAGTTCTCATCATCGTTAACAGTTTACTGTGATTGCTTGGTAAGCGTTTCACAGTTGATTATAAAATATAATCAAGTGTAATGTAATTTCGTCCAAAAAATTACAGAATAAAGTGTCCGAAATTTGAATTCAATCTGTCCGAAATTTGATTTAGTGTCCAAAGTTTGATTCTTATTCGCTTCATTTGAAAAGCATTTTTTTCGATGATTTTTTTTATGTTTTCAATCAACTAGGTACCAAAGTGGAAATCTCAAAAGCATATTGAACTAATTTATTGAAAACAGTTTAGATCTTTTTTCTGCATCATATGCCTTAAACGTCCGAAATATGATTCAGAACGGTACTCATTGCAATGCGTGCATTGATATGAAGATACAAATTGTGACATTTGACCAATTAGTGTATTGTTCTCGCAAAGGCAAGAAAGAATCGTTGCTTCTCGAAATGATTCTACGGAACCACGCAAGCCATTAAACCTTTTCAGGGTCCCCGGAACTTTTCACTAGAGAGTTATTTATGAAATTTCGTATTCGCAAATAATATCCGAAATGATAAACCAACAAATTTTCCAAATAAAAAAAAGATTGCGTAGTCCTACGTCCTAAGCGGTCGTGTCTCGGACACAACCCTTCGATTTTTTTTTAAACTGGTCAATATTCTTTTTTACGCTGTCTAAAGGGATGATGTCCTGTACGAGTGCTAATCTTAAGGGTGTAATATCTGGTTAGTATAGCGGATGAAGTGGCTCATCGCAGCCAAACTCCAGAAATGAATGTAGGATTGTCAAACTGACATGAGGTGGTTGTCATTGTCGTGGCGGAACATGATGCCCATCATATTGTTACGGTCAAAAATTGGACAAACGAGAATGCTTGGTAATTAATTAACTGTTTCACTAAACAAATAAAATTAAGTTTCTTTTTGAAATTCAAAAATTATAAAAATACAGAAACATAATCAGCGAACCAGAATTGTAAGACTTTTCGTTTAAAACCTGCTATCGGATTCTGTACAGGTGGCGAAGATTTTGTTCACCGTAGAATGCAATTTTCCCTCAAAATTGATTCCAATTCCATCAGTTTTTTTTGGATCGTATTCAGTTTCCGTTTGACGATGGCTCAATATTTCTTATATTTGTTGGTGGATGGAGGGTCCTTGTTTATGCGCACAAACTTCATGTTAACAAGAATTGAGAGTTAAAAAAATTTTTGAAATTTTCATGGTTTGTGACGTTCTAAAATGGCTCGAGGGAAAGTGGGATCATCGTTCGGAAATCCGGAAATACCGCCTAAGCCAACGAATTCTAAAACATATGCAAGCTGTCATCGAGGAATGCGGCCAAACTAACAACTGAAAAACCGATGACTAAATGACTGTAAAGCCGATCTTCAACCGATCAACAAAATGTGATTATGCGGTTATGAACGACGTTCTGCCAAACAGCATCCATTCAAATTCTTGGACAGAAATTTTAGTTCCCCAAAAAAGTTCCTTGTCTGGAAGCAATCTGTAATTGTGAACAGAAAAGTGAAACTCCTGAACCGAAAACCAGCAAATTTACCAGGAGGAGAGCCCACGGAAGAGACTACTGCCTTTTCTGGAGCAGCATCAGGGGGATTGCCAATTCCGACTGGATATGGAAAGCTGCCACCATTCAAATTCCTTCAAACAGTGGTACAGCGAAAATGGCGTTATTGTGGTTCTCAGGAAGATGAATCGGGCCAATGCTCCTGAACTGTGACCAATTGAGGAGCACTAGTCGTTTGTGAAGCACATAATGAAGAAAAAAGAGTTGGCTTAAAACAATTAAAATATCTGCTGATGTATACCTGCTATATTGAACTATGGGAAAGAAAAACCATGTTTGAGTAGCTCATAGTAGATCAATCCCTTCTGATTCCATTAAATAAAATTTTTCGGTTTTCCTGCTGTTTTTCATTCTGCTCATGAGTAAATCCCAAATAAAATCGTCCTAAAAATGTAGATTTTTAAAATATGTATTTTTGATTCGAATGAAAGTTTGTATTCCGTCAGGGTTGGAGAAAATATGAGTTTTCCAACTAAGAATTTTTTGACTCAGATGTAACGAGAAGGACGTATCGATTTTAATAAGAGAAATCTTTGATAATTTATATCTTAAAAATTATGAGTCGTACCGAAATAGTGTCTTAGAAAGAGTTATAGAGTATTGATGATTAAATGTAGAAAAAATATACACTGAGAAAAAAAAATTGAAAAACATTTCTTAATCGTGTCAGTGATTGAGAAACTAAAGTTAACCCTCTACAGCCCAAGCCCGCCTTTAGAATGGCTTCGCGGATTCTCTTTTTCAAATTATTCAAACATTATTTTGAATGTTCACCCCCACTAGAACGTCTTTAGAATATTTTCATCTATCACACATACACATTGTTTTTATGCTGGCAGTTTTCTTCTAGGAGTATTTTATGTTGAAAGTCGGAAATTCGAGTTAAAAGTGGGGTAGGTTTTTTTAGATAAATATAAAACTTGGGCAGTAGAGGGTTAATGTGATACAATATCCTTTTAGATACATCTTTGAAAATTTGCGGATCATGCTGTTTATTTCTATATCATGTCGTTTATTTCAATATAGAAATGAACGACATGATCCGCGAATTTTTAAAGATGTGCCTAGAAGGATATTGCAATACAAGCTTTCATTCGAATCAAAAATACTCATGTTTTGTCATTTGTCGATTTCATTTGGAATTGCTCTTTACAATCGATTGCTAGAGTTTTTCGCCAAGACTTCTATGAGAGTGGCATAATAGTGATACCTCTAGAATGGCACTAATTCTACAATTAAAATAAGTAAAAAAAAAACTTTGTTAGTCAAACGGTTCAATTGCGATTAAACATAATAATGTACTTAAAGCTAGAAAATAATTAGGCAAGTAGCAGTTAGCAGTTATCACACCTCTCCTTCATTAGTCCAGGGCATTGATAATACTAAAATAAAATCGTGGGACATATGATGAAGTCGCTGATTGTGGATAATGGAAATCCAACGTGCCCCACGATTTTATTTTAGTCTTATCAATGCCCTAGACTAATGAAGGAGAGATGTGATAACTGCTAACTGCTACTTGCCTAATTATTTTCTAGCTTTTAGTACATTATTATGTTTAATCACAATTAAACCGTTTAACTTGAAATGTTTTTTTTACTTATTTTATTTTCTAGTTTTTAGTACATTATCTGTTTCATTAGAATATTTCTCTACAATCAAACCATTGTACTGTATTCTATCAGTTAAAAAATTTCATTTGATACCGATATTGAGTGGATTGCAGAAAATACATAGTGTGTTCTCCGAGTCAAGTTCGTTCGTTTGATACACATATCTCAATCAACCTTTTTTTTTTTTAGATGATATGGAATCAGCTATTTTGTAGCGGCGGCCAAATTGGATTTTTCAAGATAAACAGTTTTAAAATGGCAGCAGAGATAAAGGTATTTTATAAATTCGGTCAGTTCCTTTTGGTCAAATTTCTATTAATGTGGGACAAACCTACAGTCATACAAACATACATACTAACAGTTCAAGCTAAATAAAACCGTTTAATAAAGTAATTTGCAATTTTGTGATTGCGGCCATCTTGGATTTGGATTTTTCATGATCTGCTGTGATCTACTATTCAAGCCCATTTATTTGATACCCATATTAATCGGGTTTTGAGAAAATATGCAGCCCGAAATTTGATAGTGGCAGCCATCATAGGTTTGTATTTTTCATTAATAGCTGTGTTCTACTAGTCAAGCCCTTTCATTTGATATCCATATTAATCGGGTTTTGACATAATATGTAGTCCGACATTTTGTAGTGGCAGCCATCTTGGATTTGCATTTTTCATAAATAACTGTGTTCTACTAGTACAGCCCTTTAATTTGATACCCATAATAATGAGGTTTTGAGAAAATATGTAGTCCACCATTTCGTAGTGGCAGCCATCTTGGATTTACATTTATCATAAATAAGCGTATTCTACCAATCAAGTCCTTTCATTTGATACTCTTATGTTATATGTTTTTTCTTCCAAATTTTGATCAGAACATACCTTAACTGGGGTTTTCGACCATGTCTAAACTCGAGTTTGGAGTAAAGATTCACTAAACCGGGATGAAAATGAGAATTCGATAGCTCAACTTGCATACACTGCAAGTTATATAGGCGAAGGGTGGTAAAGACGGACACCTTAAGTAAACGTTTCATTTCTATGGTGCTGCCATAGGAATAAAACACAAATTCGAGAACTAATCAAGCAAATGGAACCAAATTTGGCATATGGAGGTTTTATGGAGCAATAAATGTTTTTATGGTGTTTTAACACTTTTCCCCCTCTCTCCCATATAAATGAAACCAAATTTCTGCATAACTCGAGAACTAAACAAGCAAATTGAGCCATATTTGTCATGTGGTGGTTTTAGGGGGGGGGGGGGGGGGAAGCGTTTCTATGGTAGTTCAACACACCTACCCCCTCTCTAAGGGCATTGGGGCTGCCATACAAATATAACACAAATTTCTGCATAACTAGAGTGCCAAATTTGGGATGTGAGGGTTTTTGGGAACGAGAAATGTTGCTATGATGGTATGACACCCTTTCCTCCTCTGGAAAGGAGAGGGGGTCCCATAAAAATAATGCGTATTTCAACCAAACCAAAAACCAAAACCAAACATATTCCAACCCAACATGACAATTGAAAATTTCCGGAAAACTCTATGGAAAATGGGATAATTCGAAAAATTCAATTCAAATGTGTTTGACATTTACATATTGACAAGCGTTAGTCCATTGTTAGTGTATTTGATGTTTGCGGTAAAGAAATTGATCTTCGTTCAAAAGTGGAAATTAATGTGATAAAACGCACTCCTATATCGTCTTCTATCTATATAAATGAAAATGGATCGCCGAATGTGTTGATAAGAGCAAAACTCGAGGAGAGAATTGTCCGATTTAGGGCTGTCTTCATTCTATCATATTTTCTGTATCAAACCTTTATTCCATGAAACGGGGAAACATGTTATTTGCAAGTGGATGAAAAATCTTGCACGAGAATTGTGTCAGAAAGAAATTTGATATTATAATGTCGAGTTTTGGTAGAAGTACTGAAATTTCATAGTAAAAAATAAATTTAAAAAAAAGTAACTTATCAATCGTACATACTGCCGTTCTACGCATAGTTGCCCCATTTTCCAAAATCAGCAACTGAGAAAAACGCAATCAAAGTTTTCTCGCATATTTGTCTACCAAAAGCTTTAAGCATTTCAATTTAGCAATACACCGGGTTTTTTAGAAGCACTATACTATTGTTTAATGAAATGTGATGAGATCCTCTCACAGATTCAATCAAGCTTGATTACGGGTTTAAAAATTCATGGTGGGACTTTCATGCCTAGAATATCAACATGGGACAATTGAACTTGATGTTGTCTTTTATTTACTTGGAACAAACAATATTTTGTTGTGTTTTTTTCCGAAAGATTATGCATGGAAACATCGTTTTATGAAGAAATGAGTGATCTGCAGAATATAAATCTCATTGTTATTAGGCATTCGCTAACAAGGTGTGCAAGTGTTCTGTTTAAAGTTTTTCTTATTTGTTTGAGAATTAGTTCGTTCTTCCAAACCAGAAATGAATGCACTAGCCCTGCTGAAAGTATGACATGAAATTCTTGCACATGAACCGATTTATTCGATATGGATCTACAAAAAATACATGGTGGGACAGTTATGAATAGAATATCAACATGGGACAATTGAGCTTGATGTTTTTTTAAAAGCTGGGAAATATTGTTTGTTCCCAGCTTATAATATATTTGTGTTTTTTCCGTAAGCTTAAATATTGTTTTTGTGATTTTCCGTAAGATTATGCATAAAACGTTTTATGAAGAAAAGTGAAAATCATCAAAAAGTAACATGGGACAACTATGTGAAAAACGGCAGCATAGGTGTCCATCATTCCCATTCTGTTTGTTTTTCCCCTGCTCATAAATCATACTGACTTGTTATGTATGACGCGTCATATTTGGAAAAAGTTTTCTAGCAGATACCACAGAATCAATATTTTACAGTTAAATAAGGTTTGAAGTACCAGAGAACAGAAAATCAGAAAACAGAAGTTATCGGATTCGGAATCGAAATCGGAAAAAAATATGGCGAAACTTAATTTACTTTTTTCATTCAACGCTCTGAAATTTTGATGTTAGTCGGGTGAAAGACTACGTTTTTACGAATAACTACCCTTATCCAAAACAGGGAAACGACATGATGTACAAAACTGCGAAGCTTCGTTCTTCAATTATATTTTATGGATTATTTCAGTGCATTAACCTACTACTGTATAAAACATGAAACATACAAGATATCTTATTCTTCCTCGTTCACCCCTATTTCCAGTTCAAATTATATTTATCGCAAATCGCAATCGCGCCAAAAAAACAGAAAAGTCAATAAGGTCACCGCCGTCGTACAAATTAAGTCAGTTTATTTTATTTTTCAATTTCATCTTCCACTTGAGTCAATCCGGCGGGATGAGATTGGTATCGGATTCATACATTCGCTCTGCTGTGTTTCCTCCCAAATCACCAGCAAGCACCAAATAATAGTGCCGAAAGTGAGAGCAGATTGAAAAATAAAAATCCAATTTTCCACTGGCAGCCGCCTGGTTCCGGACGGTTTGATGCCCAAACAAACAAGTTATCAGCAGCCAAGCGAGCGCCGGTGGTGGTGCCATTGGCCGCCACCGCCACCATTATCGTGAGGAGTCAGACAGCGACTCCGTTAATTGTTGTTTCCCATGGTCATGATGCCAATGATGTATGTGTGTGTGTGCGGCATGTCAAAGGGTGGGCAGGATTACAAGCGCTTCTTCCGCCGATAATGCCGACACCACCGCGCGCCTCGCTCTCCACGTTGTATCGAACGCCTCCCGTGCACGTGATACCCGCATTTTAAAATTTGAATAAACACTAATAAACTACTTATTTTATTGCAGTTTTTCTGCTGCTTCTGCGCCACTTTTCTCCCTCTTTTACAGCGCTGAAACACAGCTCTATCTCTCGCCTCCGCTCATAACCTAAGAGGCACTTGGAAAAGGGTCGTGGCGAATGGCCCCTATTCCGGCGGCAGTCAGTGGCTGAAGATGGCAAACAGTAGTTTACTAGCGGTGTGTTTATAAATCACGGCTCGAATCGAAGCCGGTTAAGCGGACCGCGAACTTTTCTTGTGCCGACGGGCCGCCAATATCGAGTCCGGCTTCAGTTTTCTGCTCCGAGGGGGTGCGAGGTGCAAATGAAGTGGTCGCAAGCTGTCCCTCGTCAAAGGGCAAAGATCCTCTGGGGACTAACGACGGCACAGATTGACTGGCTGACTGACTGAAGCTTGATGCGTGTGAAAATTTTACCGGGAGTAAATATAACTCTTAGATTAGATTAGAACCGCCTGTAGTGGTGCTCGGTACGGTGGTTGCACATCTCGGGTACTGAGGGAGGGAAAATTAATACAGGGTGTGGCTCCCGAAAAGGCTTCCACCCATGAGGAAGCAGTGATAAGCAATTAAATCGTAAGACAATGGCAAATTTATTGACAATATTCATCATTATAGTATGGCGAAAAAAAAATCGACCAGCTTCACAGCTGACTGCGCTCCGGCGCTCACTTTCCGCGGTTCCCACGGATAATGAAAGGAGGGGACTCGTTGTTTGGGAAGACCAGCAGTCGCCGGACCACGACACGAATCACGCCAAGACGGCAGCGCGTCTTGAAGAGAGTTCCCATAGAAAACCAATAGTTTCGATGAGGAAAAAGGAATAGGGACAGGACAGGTTCCCCCAATTTCTAATTCAATGGAGGTGGAAATAAAATCATGGAAGAAAAAAAGCAAGTTTACCGCTTAATAACAGAGGACGTTAGAAGTAATGAATCGCCCTTTCGGACCTGATTGTATGGTTATAAACCGTAATAAGAAAACATGTTATGCGTAGAAGATCCAATATTTGGTCAATGGAAAATGCGTGTAGGTTCATTTTTATTAACAAAAAAAAAAACTAAAGGTGGGTTTTATCTGTGATATAACTGCGTGGTTGACGTAGGACTACCGTTGCTTTGGAATTCAATTGCAAACAAAACCCAATTTAAGTCAATTCATTCATTGTGATAGATTAAGTTCTTCGTTGGAAGTCTGACGTATGGCATGATGCCCTGTTCACTCCATTCATTTATCGTGGACTTCCAAAATATGTGAACGGAAGAATTATTAAACGATGTATTTTACATCCTTCTCTCTGAAGCTATTGCACCTCCCATATGTAGATACGTATGCGGTATGCGTAGAAGTTCAGTGAGCTGAAGACATGAAGGGATATCTTCCACCGCAGTCTTGAATAACCGAGCCAAATCGTTGTGTTCATACCACTTTTGAAGTCCGCACACATTACGGAGTGCAAAAATGCATGCGGATACAAAAGTACCCGCGCCTTGCATATACAGGTCGGACTCGATTATCCGGAGTATTGTGTTTTTTTTCACTCCGGATAATCGAGTCATAAAAAAAAACGAATTTTCTCTCGGTAAACGTAATATAATTATGATATGCACTTATTTATAAAACGGTTTTATCTAGGTTGACCCTGTTTGTATGTTAATGACCTTGTAACTTTGTCACTTTGTCTGTAGCTCTGTACTACATTTATAGGAATTTAACCCCCATCCTGTTGACCGATTGATCTGAAATTTGAAACACATCTTTATCTCTGGTGTCATTATATTATTATATATGAAAATTCAAGATGGCGGCCGCTACAAAATGGCGGATTATGTATATATTTTCTCAAAAAACCATCATCATGGGTTTTCCCAAAACCCCATCAATATGGGTATCGAATGAAATGGCTTGACCAGTAGAACACAATTATTGATGGAAAATGTAAATCCTAGATGGCGGATTACACATTTTCTCGGCACCCCATCAATATGTATATCAAATGAAAGGGATTGACTAAGAGAAAACAGTTATTTATGAAAAATGTAAATCCAAAATGGCCACCGCCACAAAATGGGGTCAATTATCTATTAATGTGGGACAACCCTACAAACACTCAAACATACATACAAACAGGACAAGCTGAATGGAACCATTGAAAAGTAATTGTTTATTTGGGAACTGCGGTCATCTTGGATTTGGATTTTTCATGATCTACTGTGTTCTACCAGTCGACCTAGGCAAGCCCTTTTATTTGACACCCATATTGATGTGGTTCTAAGAAAATATGAAATTCGCCATTTCGTAGTTGCCGCCATTTAGGATTTGCATTTTTCATAAATAATTGCATTCTACTAGTCAAGCCCTTTCATTTGATACCCATATTAGCTATTCATTATTGAATTATTATACAAATTATTCAAAATTTCCGAAAATCAAAAATAAAATACTCCGGATAATCGAATCTAAAATTCCGGATAATCGAATCCCGGATAATCGAGTCCGACCTGCATTTCAAATGCCAATCTCACCACACTCCTTTCTTTTAAACACTGTGTTAGGGAAACATATTCTAACGATCATACATCAACCACTGCGCAATCATAACTGAGTAGATTTTCAAAGCAAACATTCGTATATATACAGATTTGAAGAGCCCCTTTTCAAAGCATTTTTTAAGCTATTGATATAAGTTTTTGGGTCAATAATTAACATTATATGCTTGTTAATTATTGACCCGAGAACTTCTACCAATAACTTAAAAAATGCTTCGACAATATTCAAGAGGCTCTTGAAATCACACGAATCTTGGACATATTATCTTTCGAATAAAGAGATTATCATACCACTCTGTTCAGCCGGATATTAGCGTTCAAAACCTTACGCACCAAGATTCAGGCTCTCGTTTTCGAGACTTTGAACTTACACCCCGGTACAGAAATGAAAGACGTAGTCCTACGTCAAAACATTAGTTTCATCTAGCAGTTCAATCAATATTATTCAAAGAAAAAAAATATTCATTTAAATTTTCGCTTTGTCTAACAGCCATTAAATTTTGTACAGAGGTCTCATCGGCTTGGTTCGCCGCAGAACTCCAGTTTGTCTTGAACTGTCTTTCGCTTTCCTTTTATGTGTCTTCTCAGGGGTTCTAATGTCTCTCGATGGGGCGTAGCTCTGGGGTGTTGGGATATGTGTGATCTTTGGGTATTACCATCACGTTATCCTAGGCATATACTTACATGACCAAAACGTCAGGATGTCAAATCCTGCTAAAACGGAACGGGTTTGTCGTGTTTGTTGTGGAAAGGTGCCATACGTGTCTCCGGGCATGACGTATAGAATGTCAGACAAAACATTTGCAAAAAAAAAAAAAAATCAAATCAATTTGAAATGCCAATTCAAGTATGTGTCGAAACCGCAAGTTTAACGCAATCGAAGCAACCCGTTTTAGCAAGACGCACTGATAGCTGTTAAAAGTTTAAAACCGATGCGACAAATTTTTGGACCAGTTCCTCGTTTCGGCTGTTTCAAGGTTTTTGATGAAAATTTATTGTTTCTCAGTGGCTTTTTTTTTTGTATTTTTTCGGATTCTGGTAAGTATTTATCGTGTAAACGAGAAGAATGTATGGTTTTAATTTTCGAATTCTAATTGCAGTCAACGAAAAATGAGTCGCGCGCATAATTGCAGCGAAACACAGCGGATGGTCATCCACAAAATGTGGATGGCAGGCAGCAGCCATAGCCAAATCGCAGAGTACTTGGGACAATCCAAAACCTTCGTGTTTAATGCCCTCCACGACCGCAAAAAAAAACCGAAACGACTGGACTCCAAAGGAAAACGACCGCGAAAAATGACTCTGCCATAAAGCCATCCTTCAACAATGAACCCTTTAAGGCCTCGAAAAAGACCCGGGACGAACTGAACTTGTCCGCGAGTCCCCGGACGGTTCAGCGCCAGCTGGTGGAGCAGAGGCTAGACGGTAAAAGCTCCCGAAAGGTACCGATGCTGACGCTGAAGCATCTGAAGGCGCGGCTGAAGGAACATGGAAACATGGAAGAGGCAACATTATGATGTCATATGATGATCATGGATCAGTACCTCTACACCCAAATCCTAAGGGATGTTATGCTGCCACACGCCGAGTGGGAGATGCCCCCAAAATTGCAGTCCATGCAGGCTAACGATCCGAAGCACACCGCCAAACCGTCATAAAGTGGTTCCAGGATAACAAAGTGTGGAGTGTCAGCGCGGTCACCGGAACTGAACTTGATAGGGAACCTATGGGAGATCGTGAAAAGGTTGGTGTACACAGAGAAATCGGAAAATAAGCAGCAATTATGGGATAGGATCCAAGCTTGTTGGTACGCCATCCCGGTCACCACGTGCCAGAAGCTGATGGAATCCATGCCGAACCATGTGCGTGAAGAGATGCGTTACAAAAGTTACTCATCCAACTACTAACCTTGGAAGCTTTTCACAGTATGAATTTCTTCGAACAATGCAAATTAATTATTATAAATGGACAGTTTTTTTTTCTGTTAAGGATTTGATAACAGGAAAGGTTGCAATGATGATTTTTTTGTGGATATATTAACATAATTTTAATATTAGTCGTGAGAGTGAGAGAGAGTAAGAGAGAGAGAGGAAGAGAGAGAGAGAGGGAGAGAGAGAGCGAGAGAGAGAGAGAGAGAGTAAGAATTCAAGTAAGTAAAAAACATCAATACATTATTTTCATTCAAAATTGCAAAACTTCTAACTTACCACAAATCAAATTAAACGAAGCGAAAGAGACGGAACTGAATTAAACCTTACATGCGCAGCTCAAGACATACTTCGGGACTGGTTCAACGAAGTGACAAACGAATATGATAGTCAGCATCGCTTTCAGGAAAAAATACCATTACTGTTATGCGAAAACATTTTGAATCGATCGCTATCACGTTTCTTTAAATTTTAAGCAGTGCCCCCAATTGACAAGGTTTGCTAGAGTCTATTGTAGCTCCATGAGTAGTGTTTACTGTGAAAACCTGTCTCTTAAGCTGGCCTGGCGTAATAAAGTCATAGTGTTAATGAATTAATGTTCATATGATATTTGTATTTGTATGTAATATGATTTATCTTGTGTTAATGAGAAATTATTGATTTTTTGCAATATTTGGTATCCTTTATTTATCTATACAGTCTTCGCAAAAAAAAATGCCGGACAGACTAAAATTAATTATTGATCCTTATACTAAACATATTTCTGGTCATATCAAATTCAACCAAATAAAACACTTCATTAAAACGTTGGCAACAAACATCCAAGGGGTTATTTTGTCCATATAGGGTGCGATGCATAGCTTGCCGAAAGAAAACAGATTGTCTGGTTGATCTACCTGGAGCGTTGATTCGAAGCTTGCCCAAAAGTTCTTCACAGTCAAAATTATTGCTGAGAAGGTCGAAAACCAGCAGTCTCTGGAGAAACTCACGTCGTTTTGCAGTGTCAGTAAGTGAATCAGTGCGCAGCGTTCTTCATATGAGGTCAGATGTGGGTCGCTACGCCAGGGGAGATGTCGAAGAGCATATCGGATGAAACTTTTCTGCACACGTTCCAGGCGAGTGATGTGAACAGCGTAGTATGGGGCCCAAACAGTAACACCGTATTCCAATATACTGCGTACGAGAGACACATACAACGCTTTGAGACAGTAGACATCTCTAAATTCCTGAATGTGGCGTCTTATGAATCCGAGAACGGCAAAAGCCTTCTCGGTAACCGTTGCAATATGCTCCGTAAATTTAAGCTTGTTGTCGAGCACGAGACCTAGATCTTTGACGGCTGCAACTCTTTCCACTTCGTTCGATCCCATCGTATATTCAAAGGCGATTGGTGAGTAAAGTCTCGAAAATGTTATTGCGTGACACTTCCTGATGTTCACTTCCATGCCATTTATTGAGCACCAGTCCAGTAGAGCATCTACATCCATTTGAAGAGAGCAGCAGTCCATAAATGATGTTACTACTCGAAACAATTTCAGGTCATCTGCATACATTAACTTAGGTGATTTAAGAACAGCGCAAATATCGTGAATGAAGAGTACGAATAGAAGTGGACCTAAGTGACTGCCATGCGGCACGCCAGAGATAACTGAAAAGGGCGATGAAACTGACGAACCAATTCGTGCGTGTGCACTACGATCAGTCAAATACGAGTTAACCCAATTGGTCAACCAAAGTGGAAACCCGTATCGCTTCAGTTTTTCCACAGCAAGGGCGTGAGGAACGCGGTCGAAAGCTTTTGAAAAGTCAACGTAAATGGCGTCAACCTGCTGCCTTTTCTCAATTTTTTCAATCAACAGAGACACGTAGCTCATGAGGTTTGTTGTAGTAGACCGTTTTTTAACAAACCCATGTTGTTCGTTTGCGATGATGTGGTGGACAGATGGGTAAATGAGATCCAGTAGCATACTTTCAAAAATTTTCGGGATGCAGCTCAGAATCGATATTCCTCTATAGTTTTGCACATCGTGGACGTCACCTGCTTTATGAATAGGGATTATCGATGCAGTTTTCCATAAAGCAGGAAACTGCCCTTCTCTCAGCGAACGGTTGAAAAGCAAGATAGACGGCAAAGCCAACGAGGAGCTGCATGCCTTGATGAAGGAAGGTTGCAGCTTATCCGGTCCGGCTCCTTTCGAGGCTTCGAGACAGCTCAGCTTCCTGTATACGTCCTCTTCGGTTAATGGAATAAGCGGCATGTTCAGGTCATATGACTGCAGACTACTCAAGTACCGTTCAGACAAAGGTGGTGAGTTATTACTTAGCACACTTTGAAAGAAGGACGAGAATAAGTTTGCTGAGTCAATTGATGATGACGATGTACTGTCTTTGTAGAAAACGTTCTGAGGAATTCCATTAGCCGATGTTCGTTATTTAATGTGTATCCAAAGCTGTTGTGGTTTTGTCTTGACGTCACTTTGCACCCGATTTATGTAAGACCTAAAGCATGCTTGGTTCAAAGAGTTGAATTGGCGCTCTAATTCCCGCACAACTGCCTTTTGGTCATCACCTCTGGATCGGAAATACCGCTTTCGTGCCTTCCTAAGTCGATTCCGAAGATTCCCCAAATCTGTGTTCCACCACGGATGTTTGCCCTTCGGTTTAACAAACCGTTTGCGCAATGGTACATTTACATGAATGATTCTATTCAGCTCTCGATGAAATCGGATAACAGCTTCATCTATTGTGCCCACTGTGAGAATTTCGGCCCAATAAATCGACGAAATTTTACTGTTCAAATCAACGAAATTACATTGACTGAAGTCGTAGTATGTTTCCTCATTCATATCCAAACGTGTAGTATTGAAAACGGCTATCTTCACAATAAACGGCTTATGGTGGCGATCTACATTCATCAACGCCATGGAGGGTTCGAAAATATCACAGCTCATTATATCATTGATAAAAACCAAGTCTAATAATCTCCCACTGTCATTCGCCAGTTGGTTCACTTGCTGTAACCCGGCTGAGAGAATCGATTCCACCAGAGTAGTCTCCTGCTCAGATGATGCATTGATAGGAATGAAACTTCCAATATCCTCATCGAAGCCCCAGTGTAGCATTGGCAAATTATAATCACCCAATACCACTATCCTGTCTCAATCTCTTATTTGGTCGCAAATACGTTGAATACATGCACTGTGTCGTTCATAATCTATCGGTTCAGTATTGGGAAGCAGATATACCGCATGTTCGTGTAAATCAATGGAAACACACGGTTCTTTCGATAGCGATGATTATATTTCAATCAGCTTCAAGCTATAAATATTCCTAATTAATTTTACACAAATCATGTTTGGCGATGATACCTACATTACAGTGTGCCTGTATGATTTACGCAATGGACACCGATATCCCTAGACGTAGCGCTGTTTCGCTGGGTAGGTATAGGAATATAATTTACTTCAAGCTCAAATTCATACATTATAAATTCAATTCCTAACCTGTATTGTCAATCACTTCTATTCACGTAGAATATAAAGTGTTTTGACCTTTCAACTGTAGAATGCTGGAATTTTAATATTCACTCAGTTAATCCTAATATATCTAATTTGTAGCAATATTTTTACCAGTGAATTGAATATATTAAAGATCAAAAGGTAGTTCCACGAGTTTTTATGAAGCACGCTATTGAAGCTATTGGCAGAATGCCTTCTATTGTTCATATGCTTTGACGTTGTCTGCCAAGATATGTCGTTGGGTCTCCATAGTGTGATTAGATGATGTGCGTTTGGTTGCAGATAGGGTCGCCAGCGATGGTGCCTCTGCAGCAACACCGCACATACAAAAAGATCTCTGTTGTCATCAACAACACGAACAATGATTTGTTCTAGCTGATTGGCATCATCGACGTGCACAACATTACTTCGCAAGTGCCGTTTCACTCCGATCAATACTCCACCACCACGTCGAAAGCGACTTGTGGCAGAGGAACGATCGCAACGATATATCACATATTCATCAGTCAACTCTATATCCGATATTAGTTCGTTAAGCCAAGTTTCAGTAAACACTACGATGTCGAAGTCGCAAATAGAGAGAGCCATGTGAAGTTCGCTGAGTTTGGTGCGAAGGCCACGCACATTTTGGTAGTACAGCGTGAATGAAAATAGAGCGGGTCGACTAGGCGTGCAGTTTGGAACGTAAACAGATTGATTGACGTACCGGATGACGAATTACTAATAACAATCTCGTCATCCTTCGGGCGTGTGGATGAGTGCGGGCAGTGTAGAGAAAGAAAATCATCACCGTTGGAATTGAAATGGGCTTCGACTTTGGAGACCAAACTCCCGGAAGGTGATTCTTTTTTGCTATGATGCGGGCGATAATGCCGCGTCTCTTAAACTCGAAACAACACCGACTTTGAACGAAACAAAAGTAAGTTCGTCAAGATTTTTACCTTTTGGAACTAATTTTCGAACGTCAATGGTCTCGTTTGTGTTCAAGTTGCTCTTCACAAGTTCACGAATATTATCTTCTGTTGCTTTGGGGTCGAAACCAGACAAGTACAGCCAAAATAAATCAGCTCTCTCCGAGTACACCGCTAGTGGTACTATCACAGCAGAATCTGTTGGTCTGGTACCAGCAATGACTTCATTCCTTGGCTCGATTCGGGGACGTTTCCTCGAATTGTCAAGCGGGCCTGTTTTCAATGGTGGCCGTTCTATCACTTGTCGGTTGGATGCGGTGGGGAACTGTTCCAAAACTAAGTTTATTTTGGTCGTGTTTTGCTCGATTTCATTCCGCAGCTCAGTGAGAGCTTTGTTTTGCTCATCATATGAAGCCTCAATGGCTTTGTTGATAGATGAAATGGCTTGACGGAATGTGGAATTTTTCATCATTTTCGTACAAGCATTACACAGCCAGAATATTTGGACACAATTTTTAATTGTTTCACGAATAGCAACGGACAATTTCATGCATTTCAAGTGGAAGGTTGAATTGAAAAAGCCGTTACAAGCAATCAACTCCACTTCATTTATCTCCAAAGCACAAGAGTGGCAAACTGAGATGCTAGCCATTGTTTGTATTCACGGGACGATATTTTTTTATTAAAGATTTGTCGTGATTCGTTGTAAGAGGCGGTTGAACTCGAGGTGATTCCGATGTAGCGATGATTTGTTGATACGTTGACACAAAAATCGTTGTTCAGGATAGTCGAAAACAATAAAAAAAAACAATAATTAGCACAGGACAAACAAAATTACGACTGGTTTGTTTACCTTTACTGGATGGACATCAATAGCAAGTGAAGTAAACTTTTGTTGGTTCCATTATACTGCATCCAATCTCGCCCGACACCAGTCTCCACTGCCAATGTCCAATTAATGCTAATATCACCTGATTCTCTCTGATGACTCACCACGGTTAGATTTATGGACGCACGACCTGTTCGCATATAAAATGCAGCCTCTTTCCGTTTTTTTCCTCGACCATACCTAATCATTTGCGCTAATTTGATTTCATTTTGGTCTACCTTTATTTCGCTCCTTGCTTCGGGCTATCGTTTTGCACCGTACAGTTTCCTCCGGTTTGCGCTCACACATCACCCAGTCAACCATCTGTCGGATTTACGATTTGTTTTCCTTCCGTCTCTCTCTCACACACCCGCTGGAGGCATAAGGTGATCGTGGTGATCTCCGGCAGGCAGAAACAAGACAAGACTACTCCAGCCTCCATAATAGCACCCAGCAGTGATCTGCCCGGGTTGATCGCGACTCGAGATCTTTAAAATTCGATCGTACACAGCAACGAAGCAAAACAGAACAAAACAAAACGAAACAAAACAAGACATCTTCGTTTTGAGCTTTTCTCCGTTCGTCGTGTCATCGCACTGCAACTCTTCATCCCGGGGCTAGAAGAGTGTACCCGACTGCACGTGTTCCAATCCACTTTGAGTCACTCAGAAGCGTCCGAAAACCGGTTCCTCGGTGATCAAGAACGGTTTGCCTGCTTCCTCCTAACCCACGCCAGCCAGTCCCATCGGATGAAGTTTTATTTTGATTTGGTTTCGATTCAAAGCCAACAACAAGAAAGGAAAAAAAGAACGTAATTTATTTGCTGTACGTTCACATTTACGACTGAGGGCAAAAAAAATCTTTTCACTTCTTTCTATCTTCTGTTCACAACTCGGAATCACACAACACAATAAGAGGAAATTAAGAGCTTCTTTTCTTCCCGAAATTCGGCTGTTGACGACGCTGACCGCGACACTGGCACTGGCTGTCGGGGATCTAGAACCAATAATTGTCCTACCCTTTGTGCTGTTGTTTGATTGATCCCGGGGACCCCACTTTTCCCATGATGGTAGACACCGGTTCTATACGGAGTCCGGAGTCGTTTGCGTACACCATATAATTAAACAAAATTAATTTAAGTAGTCCCGAAATCGATGCGAACCTCTCACTCCCTGCGACGCCCCACAGTCGTCGGTCTTTCCCCGTCTTCGGTTCAACTGAGCCATGAAATCAATTGGAGCGAAGACGTTCTTCCAAACGATTCTTGTTGTGGTGTCTCCGAAGAACTCTCGATTTTTTTTCTTGATGTGTATTTTATGGTGGATGGAAGGAGTTTTTTTTTCGCGCATGTAGTTAAATTGGGTTTGTTTCGGGTGTGAGGGTTAGCCAGGTTACATCGGTAGGCGCGGTAGAGAGAAAAAAGATGTACAAATATAATTACCATTGTGGGACAGCTGATTCGGTTGTTGGCTTCCTTTAATTCTGTCCTCTGCGGAACTGGAGTATTGAAAATGAAAGTCAGGTGGATTCGATCTCACAGTGAAAGCTCATAGCAATTAAAAGAATCAAATTTGGTTGAAAATAACTCGAAAATTAAGATTTATTCGTCCGCCTATGTTTCGACGAATATAAGAAAATGTGAAGTCTATAGAACAATTCAACTCCAAATCAGCCGGCCGCTGACCCGACTTTCGATTTTTTGACGTAGGATTACGTCTTTCGGGAACATATTGGGGTACAAATTGGAAATCGAAAATCGAGCACATCGTAAAAATTGTCCAATTTCAAACGCTTATTGCTCAGTCATTTCATGATGAATTGATGAAATTTTTGCGTCTATCGATTTCGGCACTCCATAACAATTTTTTAAATTGAAGAAAATAATAAATATCATGAAACTAACTATCGTACAATTGAAAAATCTTAACCACTATTCTTACGGAAATATCCACTTCTGATTGGTCGAAATTGACGACACATGCGTCGAGTCCCTAACAGAGACATCAAAACCAAGCTGCCTGGGGGAAATCGACATTGCAAATACATGAAAGTAGAGGGAGCTTTTGTTCCTACCGAAATGCATTCCCTAACAGAGACATCAAAAGCAAGGTGCCCGGGTGAACTCGGCATTGCAAATATATGCAAGTCGGGAGCATTTTTATATTGCAAGTAAGGTGAGTGATATGATTAATTCACTAAATGAAATTTAAATTTGGAACTTTAATGTTGGTTGCTTCGTGAAATTTAATATCAATGACCGATCGTGTATTGTGAAAAATTTAGCACAAGTTTGGGTGTAAAATTGTATATGGGAGCAGTTGTGCTAAAAATGATTTGATATATGAAACGATTTATATCAAATTTTCGTAAATGAAACCAAGGTGTGTTCCCGCTCGAGAACGGGTCGTTCGTTTCAAGCTCTCTGTTTTGTTGTATTCATTTTCACCCAAGGAAAGTTTATACGGCGAGAAAAATTGGAAAAGCGAAGAAATCTTAGAAAAAGTGATGGCCCATATGCTCTACATATCGTATAGTATAGGTGTTGTTAGTCCAATAAAAATTCGCATTGGGTTGAATAAACATTCATAAAGTAAAATTTAAAAAAGAAAATTGCCTTTTCCATTTCAAATATTTTTTTCTCTTTATTGAAGTAGCATGGTTTACTTCGATATTGGTAATTATCTTTGGGGGTGGTGGTTGGTTGTATAACTCGAGAACTAATCAAGTAAATGGAGCCAAATTTGGCATGTGAGGGGGTTTGGGTACGTGAAATGTTTCTACGGTGGTATGACAACTCTCCCTACTCTGGAATGGAGAGGGGGTCTCATAAAAATATCACACATATTCCAATCAAACATGACAATAAAAAATTTTCGGAAAACTCTGGAGGAAAATGGGAAAATTCGGCAAATTCAATTCCCATGTGTTCTATAATTGCATAGTGATAAGCGTTGTTAGTCCATTTGACGTTGACTCTAACGAAATTTATTTTTGTTCGGAAGTGGAAATGGATTTTAATGCGATAAAACACACTCCTATATCATCGTAAATTCAGGTTTTTCAGCCTGGTGCAAACGATTCAATGTGTTTATCTGAGGAAAAACCTTTGCAGCGTTTGGTTCGTGGAATTGCCCAGCACATCAAAACTGACTTGCGCTTCCAAAGTTCCGCGGTTATGACACAGCAGGAGGCCTATTCGAAGATACCAATTTGTGTGCTAACCACGCAAAACGCGTTACATCATGCCCAAGGACATCCAGCTGGCCCGTCGTATCCGAGGAGAGCGTGCTTAATCAGCCGCGCTCCCGCTTTTGTCATTATTACCTTAGCTTATAATCAACGGCCCTTTTCAGGGACACCAAATTTGGTGAATTAAGAGTTCAGAAAAGTTTCTGCAGGCCGAACTGAAAGGAGTATTTAGCGAAAATCGTGGTGTCGATGATAATTCGATACCGATGGGTGCCATTGACTATGGATTTGATAGTGAAGAATACGACATGATATGGTGCAGTGGATATTATCGAAGTAAATATTATATTACATATCGAAGGAATCACATTTATGAAAGCAGCGTTATAAAATTATTTGTTTACGAATGCTGCAATCGATCATCATTATTGGGAAGTTGGAATTGTTGGGAAGAGGGTCTTATTTTTACTGTGTAATTCCGAGTAGGAATCTATTCCTTCTCAAGTGTTAATAATCCTGCCCCGGATCAAAGATGATTCCAATTGTCGGGGCTTGAGGAGTGGGTACTATTTGCGCTGGGTATTTCCGAGGAGGGATCGGGAGAATTTGAGCGTTAATAATTCTTTTCCGGCTAAACGAAGCGGTATGATAATCACTTTATTCGAAAGATGAAATGTCTAAGATTTATATGCTTTTTAATTATTTATTGCTAAGTCAACGTTAGTACTACGTCCACCTTGCGGTTATATCAATGATATATCCCACTTCTAGTTTTTGATCCTCAAAATGATCATTTTGCGTCGTGAAAGTACAATTGAAAGCGACGAAAGTAGTGATGACGAAATAGTGAGTTTTGAAAGAAAAGGAATGAATAACATTTCATCGAGTTCAGACTCGGACATTAAGGAACGATTTGCAGGTTAAGACCTTTATGATATGTTGGAAGAACTTGCAATAGGCGGGAAAGACGCACTGAGCTCTTCTGACAATTCATTAGAACCACATGTCTTTCCTATGATTTAATCAATATCGTGTGACTGCAGAATGCAACATTTTAACGAAAATATAAATTAATGAAAAGTATAGTGTAATGTGTATATTGTTCTACTGTGTATACTATATTTATTCTTCAGTTATTTCATCCTTATTTCATAGAATTATATTTTAAAAATCAATCCATCCGTCTCCCAGATATGACAACGAACGTTTTAAAATGTTTTCTTTTTCAGTGTAAAACTTCAACTGCCATGTGTTTTAACGAAATTCAAGAAGTTTTCTGAAGGTGGTTTTAGAGGAAAAAAAGAGATTTGAAGATGCCATTGATATTTCATTAACTAAAATCTCCACATCCAGAAAGTTTCAATAAATTCCAATTGGATGCTGCCAATCACATAAATGAGTTGGCGCGGAAATCCTCATATTTGTACACTCTGTCCAAGTTCTACAAGACCACCCTGATGCTATTTCGTTGCAACACAAACAGTTAGAATTTCAACAAGATACATTCATACATTGTTGAATGCCTAAAATAAAGTACATTTAACGTCGGTTTCGTTCAAAGGTGTTGTTTGTTTATTTATTGTGCTTAAATATGATAATTTCAGCTGTCCAGTTGGTATAAGACAATTTCAAAATTCATAAGGATTATCAATGAAAAATTCAAAATGATCGGTTGATTTACATGTCAATAATTGGCAATCGTTTCATTTCGGCTGAAAACCTGGAAAATTCGTGTTGGAATACTATTTACCAAATGCTGCTGAACGAATCTCTCGATATTTTTCCATGTTTTCGAAATTGCGTCCTTGAGCTCTTCAATCGTGGTGTACCGCTTTCCTTCAGTATAGATTCTGCGTACAAGGATCCCCCTAAGATTTTCAACAGGTTTCCAGTCTGGAGAGCGAACCAGTCAGTCCAAAAATATTAGTTTTGGTCCTTAATCCATTGCTTTCCTTGTTGGTATGAATAGCAAAATAATGCTGGAATGTGAATTTTCTGTGACGATATCCACGCAAAAATGGTAGGAAAGAGGATTCCAGAATATGTATGTAATCTTTGAATGATGTGAAAACTATCTTGAGTTTTCTGGTTGAACAGAATCCCGCTCAAACCATGCACGATCCTCCACCAAAATTCCTGGTTGAAAAATACTGTTCCTTATTCCGTAAATCACGCCAGTACCCGTTGAAACCATGAAGATCATCCTAATTGAACTTTTTTTCGACAGTGAAGATAACATATACATTGAAGAGCATTTCGTTATGGTATATAGCAAAATGTACTACTTTGGAATCATTCATTGTCACAACATACCATGTCCCACTGTCGGTTCATGTGAGCTTTGGCAAAACTCAGACGTCTTCCGATGTGAGATGGTGTAAGATGAGGAGCTTTAACCTTTTAAACCCTCTTTATGTGAAGATTTTTTTTACCAAAATTTGACGAACCGAGTAGTAGAGAAGTTGAAATTTTGCTTTATTTGCATAAGCGATTTTGAGGTATTTGAAGCTGTACTAACTATTTCCCGTTTATCCCGGTCAGAGAGCTTCGATTTACGTGGATCTCTCTCTCCTTCTTATCGTTTCCTTGAGGATTCGCAAAATATTTGAGCACTACTGGATGGGATCGTCCAATCCGACGAGCGATTTCTCTGATATCAACATTTTCTTGGTGAAATGCATCGATTTGTCTTTCTTCTCTCTCCGTGAGCACTTTTCCCTTCGGCAGTTTCAATATTGATTGATCAACAACGGAAATTGTAACTAGTCTTATAGAAACTTGACAGTTAAAAAATACGAAAACATTCGTTTACGCTCAGCGCTTGCATACATACATATTAAAATAATGCAGTGTATGGTGGTCACCAATACTTACACACTAGAATATAAATTGAATCATTGTTTATAGAAATTGGACAGACTGTAGTTATCTCCTTACAGCTTAAACCGTTAATCGTTTAGATAGCATTGAAAAACTATCAAGCACTATTAGAACAGATCACAGAGAAGAATCTCAGCGAAACAGGTTTAGACACATTTGAGAGAACGAACAAAGGACCAAATGAAAGCACAGCAGAGAGGAATAAAGTCTATCATAAGTGACTAATTTTTGGATGTATTCAATAATTTCACCATGTCATGAAATCAATGGAAGCATGAAGGTTTTGTTTCATCGTGTTCGGATTCGGGTCACCTCTGATGGTTCGGTATTGGTAGATTCACTCAATGAATAAAATAAACACTGCGGCTAGAAGTTTGTCAAGCATATAAAGAATATATGATAGCGCTTCATCACTTTGGGTGTACTACATACAATTTTCAATTAATATTTTTAGTGCTCATTCCTCTTCTCAGATGATAGAACAATAACAATAAACACTTTGATATAATAATTCCAACAAGACTGAATTAACAAAACAAATCTACGACGGTTCTCGTTCCAAAAAATCTCAGAATTCCTTTGGAAACTCCCTCATTTTTTTCCCTCCAATCCCAACTGGCAAAGAGACGCCTCTGAAACCGCCAGGATAAATATAGCCAACACCCTTTTTTCGCTTTGCTCTTCTCCCAAATTTACTTCCACTATCCCAATTCGACCAAATTTATTCTGTTCTATTTCCTTCTATTAGACGTCAAACACTTACGGAAGGCAACAGCAACTACTTCAACGATACCTTTTCCCGCCAAAGTTCACCTCGGTGGTGCAACATTCGATTTTGATCGCCGCAACATGCTACACATCCGCAATACAGCTTCACCCTCGAGATCCTATCGCTACATGAATCGTCCTATCCGTACACGAACTACACCAACACATTGACTGTAGATCGACCCATGAGCTCTGTTCGGCCCGAGTGGTTCTCGCTTGTTGATACCTCAACAAGTAGAAACGTGTGCCAGCGGACGGATCCGTACAATCAGTTTACAGCCAGCGCTCGTGCGAAGTGGATGTGTTTTGGATGATGCTCTCGCTCGATTAGAGTTTTGTAGAATAACGTATCGAATGTTGACGAACACGCGAGAGATAAAAGTTCTTTGTTACGATTGTCGGAAAGTGTGACGACGAGGTGTGTTTACGTGAAGTGACTCTGACGTGATTGGAGATATTTGATTTCGAAAAGTGACTGAGAAACTTAAGGAAAAATTAGATTGATTTGAAGTGTTGAAACCACAAGACTGAGAATGGCTGTTGCATTTTACATACCCTCGGTCGACGAGGACGAACAACAAGTGAAGCCTAATCAGGCCTATCAACAACAGCCACCACAGCAACAACAGCAACAGTCGGGCACGAGTCCGAACGTGTCGCAACAAGTCGGCTCTTCCGACTACGGCCCCCAACACCTGATGTTGCTGTTCCACGAGATCCTCATCGCCTACGCAAGGGAAGGTGAGTTATCGGGTTTTTTGTTGCCTCTGCGCGTGTGATTTTGTGGGGAAATTTGAACCCGGTGAAATGGTGATTAAATATGGATGATGTGCTGTGTGAAATATGCATGGAGGACAAATTTCATGTCATAGGGAAATTGCAATAAAATTCATTACGTTAATATGTTGTGAGTTGAATTGACTGCAGTAACCGGCACAAAGAAAGATACACCCATTAGATCAAAACTTGTCATTTTCCTACAGATTCTGTTATTTGGTTCTCACAGTGTCTCAACAAAGTTCCGGGACTCATTATATGAAATTATTATCTATGGGGAGTTTGTACCCACTCATCAAACGGTTACTGTTCACCACATGCTTCAAGGTCAGAATCCACAAAATTCGGCTCGAATATTACAATCCAGGAAGTAATTCTTCTACAAGAGATAATACGCTGAGTCGCAAGTCACTGACCGTGCCTCAACTGGCTCAAATTCTAGTGTGTTCTAAATCAGCCGCTTATCTTAAATCACTTCATTTGACGCAATGTGATTTTTCTATTTTCCCAAAAAATTAAAAGGACATGTTTTGACGACATTAGGTCCAAGCGAATGAGTTAGAGCACGCATTTGAATCGCAAATAAGTCGATGTGAAAAGTTGAAAGATTGTGTCCGAGGGGAGACCGCATAGTTTACGTAGGATTACGTTTCGAATTTGTTGCATGTTGATTTTAAATAACCGCAGTCGCAATTGACCACGTGTTAGGTAAACGTCTTGCGGTCTACACAAATGTATGGGGAAAATGTCATGGGCAATCGTGTCAGTCCTATTTTGATGTCTTAGCTATTAAAAAATTTATGATTATCTATTTTGCGATAGATTGTTAGAAAGTACAAAAACCTCGTAAATTCATTAAACTGAGCAATATGCGCACCAAATTGAACAATTTTCGTAACGCGATCAACATTTAGTTTTTCCTTTTGTGATCTCAATACGTTCCCTAAAGACAGAATACTATCGAATGTTTAAAATTAACAAATATTAGAATAATTAGTTCAATTGTTGTTTATTTTCACTACCAGCTCCGAAACTTAATTGACACACTGTGTATGTCATAACCAAAGAGGCTTGTTTTCCATAAACGCTTTTGTTGATTCATGATCTCACAAACCAGAATACACGAACAATTCATAGTTTGTGTTAAACAATCCATTTTGTGTTGAAAGCAAATAATCAAATATATCAAAAGAAAAAGTTTGCAATCGTTTCCCACAATTTGACACTGAGGATCCTAATCTTCCTGTGCTTTCTGCAATGTTAAAAACACGATGAGATTTTTAAAGATGAGATTTTCTTCACATTGTTATTGAGGATAGTCCAAAGAGCCTCATTTGTGTTGAAATTGGGATATTTTGGGTTTATGCGGCAGGAATGGAAGGATACGATCGCGTTTTCTTGGTCGTACTTTGTCGTTACAAATATATTCATCTGCGATTATTATGGGATTGATTCTGTATGTAGAGTAGTATGTCACTCCGTTCAGCTTGACTGAACATATTACAAAAGTCGATATTGACGGGATACAGCCGACAAAACTTTTTATTGTCAGTATCCTAATGCTCCTCCTGAGCAATGTAAGTTTCAAACTAAAACTCCCCTTTTCAATTCAAACATTCTCAAATTTTAGTAACAAAAAATGGTTATTCGTAAAATAACTCAAATACATGGCGGAATCGATTGTATACAGTTTGTATACAGTCTCCGATTTCTTTTCTCTCTATACAATCAAAATCTTGTATATAATCGATACATTATTTTTATTTAATTTTTATGCATATATTTTTCATTTTGACGTACGACTACGTCTTTGATTTCTATATTTCGTAGAGTCACGAAAAATGTAACGTTTATTAAGAGTTTTCAAATACATATTACGCAGAATCGTTCTTACAATATATGTTATAATATATACCATTAGACGGCAATTTTATCCAGCTTTTTTTCGCCTGAGACATCAATAGTGGAAATTATAAAACAAGTGAGCAATTTAACAAATAAGAGAGGTATGTTTTGCAAGCGTATGCGGAGGTAAATCATGTATTATGCATTCTTTCCTCCAATTTCGTTCCCATGAATGTTGTATGTAACACAAAATTGCGTGCAATAATTCGTTCTATCTAACAAATTAGCAAGATGTTAAAGTAATCAGATGCAAGACTTCATGCATCACTCAAACACTCAAAGCAACGCGAAAAGTTTCACCCATACAGCGATCGTTCATTAATTAGGAGGAGGCAGCGATTATCATGCGAAGACTCATTGAGATTGGCATTACATCGCATCACAAAAATTAAACGAAATGAAATATTAATATTCTTCATGACCCATATTCATAATTCTTAATGACTCAATTTCTTCTATGATAGATTGAGCAGTAGAACCAATAAGACTTGATTGTGATAGTCTGCAACCGAACATTATTTCACCGAAAAAGCTACTGCTCCCGATGCCTTAAAAAAAGAATAAGACAATGGAAAGAAATCGCAATACCATAGCTATCCATTAAAAATAAAGCAACATCATGATTGTTCATTTCATTCATGTTTATTTTACCTCAAAATATCACGAAATCGTGAGTATTTTCAACTTGTTTTTTCGTTTCTTCCCCATAAATTTCATATTCAATGTAATCAATGACGAATTTTTTTTTTGTTCACCGATTTATTGCTTATTGTCTCTATTTGTTCGTTACAAACCGTTTGAAGCTTATAAGTACAGGGAAACTTCGATATAACGTACCCTCGTTATAACGTCACTCGATATAACGTACATTTTACCAAATAACAAATGGTCCTTTTCGGGCCTACTATTTAGAGTTTCAAAAGAGTTGAACTAACAGATTTCTGAACAATGAAAAGAATTACATTTAAAATAATCAAATGTTCTGAAAAATCACAGTCCTACGTCAAACTTCCGTCCGTGCCCTAGGCTCAGACCTTTCTACTCTTTTGGAATATAGAAGAAACATTTTTTTTTATTCATCCTCTTGATGTCAGAAATCATCTTTCTCCCATGAAAAATTCCGGAATCTCTCAGAAGGTAATAGACGATCATATGATCTTATATCGATCTTTTTTTTTTGTTCCGGGATTTGTTTGCCTTTAACTTGCTCTACTTTGAAAAGTACGCTACGTAGGACGATTATGTTGCTTCCACTTGAAAGATGAGAAAATTTAGTACAGAATATAGTTGTGAAACATCAAAATAAGTGAATTAAAATAACATTTCGGAAGCGATAAACTTCAAATATAGCGGTTATCGTATAGTGGTTTTGAAGGTTATTATTTTATTCCAAAAAAAGTCATAATAAACTTGGTTGAAGCTCACTAATAACTCTTTAATTTATTCTTTGATACCCAACTTTTATCTGTCTTAATTTCGCTGCGATAGCGTTCTTCCTGATGAAATTCAATCAAAATCTTCAAAAATTACGATTTTTACTCCACTGCATTTATAATAGCCAATTAAATTTCATCTTAATTTTGAAATATTACATTTTTTAAACTAAGTCTTAAATAAGATTATTTGAAATATAAAAACAGGAAATGAGTTATATCTGTGATATAACCGCAAGGTTGACGTAGGACTATCGTTGATTTAGTCATCATTTGTTTGAAGTGGATTTTTGGGGGAATTCGAAAAAGAGAGCGTTACGTTGGAGGCACAAGGTTTTATGTATCCAATATTGGATACGAAAATATTCTACTGATGGGGAAGAATAATCTTCAGAATCTTTCCTGTTAATTGCACTTGATTGAAAAATCACGAAACAAAATGTATTTGGTCGCAGTATTATATGAATAGAAAACATTGATATAAACTCTGTAATTTTCAATCACAAGGGGAACTGGCAGATTATTTTTCAGCAACGATGACATTAACCCGCCAGTGGTTAATGCTAACTCGATAACCATCAAACGAAAAGAGTTGCACGCGTGTATGTGTGTGTGTGGTGGTTGCTCCGATGCATCAAACGGAACCAATTTTCGATGCTGGTATTCTCTTGGTCGCCTTTTCAGTGGCATCACTCTCCTCCCGATGGATTCCCTTCTGGCCTAAGGTGCACAAACAGGCTCTTGGTGACACCGTTCATCAGTGCTTTCATGATGAATGAAGTTAGCTTCGCCACAACAGCGACAACATGCTCCAATCGCTGTTCAATTTCAGCTGAGTGGATTTCCGAACGGCGCTCGCTTATAAACCGATTGGTGATTGCAATAGCCTGTTTTGAAAGCAATTTTAAGAATATTGTGACAAGTTTTTGGATCAAAAAGTAACATGTATACAACGCGTAGACATTTTATCTTTCGAATGAAGTGTCTATCAGTTGTTCAGTAGCTATTAACGCTCAAAATCTCGTTCTCCGGCGTAACGCTTTCGTTTTCGAAACTTTGAATTTACACTCCAGTATAGAAATGAAAGACGTAGTCCTACGTCAAAATTATATTTTTTTCAAAAACTGTATATAATCGAGTCCAAATTGTATATGTAATCGGATCATATACAATCGAGTCCGACGCGAAATTGCAAACACTGCACATACTAATTAAAAACTCCTACCTCGATTCTGAACCAATTCCAATAGAACCTCGATTACCTGTGAACGCGGATTTCATCACAGTTCACAGTTGTCACTCAATTCCGCATATAATCGGGGTTCTAGTGTATTCTAGTGTAATATGGAATTCCAAGAACCTTTACTGTGGCTCCGAACATGTTTAAATTTGAATTATAGTTGCATTAACCCTTCTTTGTATAATGATGGAAATTTCCATCACAACATTAAATTCCCAAAAATTGAATAAAAGAAAAAGTTCAGTGAACTGGACTATGATTTCTTACACCAATAAAGAAACAATCATGCAAACAATTTATTTTAGTAAAAATTTCTACTGCCAATTCTTTGAATGTTTTTATTCCCCATTATGACCATTATGGCGCGGAACTCTTTCATGTGATTTCTTGCGAAGATCTGTTGTTCTTCTTTCTCGATGACCTTGTTGAAAATGGACTTTCCAAAATAATTTAAACCAAATTATGTGTTCAATGCACCCTCTCAGAAATTTCAAAATTGGTCCAGACCGTGTTTTGGGAAGTGAATTTTTTTTTGTCTTTTCTTTATAAATAGATTAGGCTGAAAAACAAGCAATCCGTTCTTTGGCATCACTCTCGTAGTTCTTTTACTTCCGTTGTAGTTTTATTTTAAGTTCCTTACAAAATCACGAATTCCACTTTGAGATAAGTAGGTCAATGAGTAGATTAGCGTGTTGAGAACCAAAAAGAACTTTTTAAAGAACAACATTATATGGGTTCAAAATATATGATTTTTTTCCCCAGAGTGGTTGATACGCCTTCAAAGAAATTAAAAAAAAAATCCAACAATTTTTTGTTGTTCGATCTTGGGAAATGAGTATTAATTTTTTCGCTGCGCTACACAATTTGAAAAAAAAAACTTTTTTAAGCGGTGGGTAGGGACCGCATAAAAAAAAGTTTCCTCAAGTAAATAACCCAAATCCTAATGACTCCGTTCGTGATCAACGTTCGATTTCCTTTTATTTTCCTTCTGTACGTCGAGACATGTTGCGTCTTCGTTTTTTTTTTGTGTGATTTTCTTTAGAAAAAAAACGCACACAAAAAAAAGCGCACAAAACAGGTTTTACTGTACATTCTGTCAAACATATACCAGGAATTTGTAATTTTAAAAGTTGATACTATTTTTAGTGGCCTCAATGTAAATTCGGAACGCAATCTATCGTTTAGTTTGTAACCGCGTCATTAAGAACACGTTAACTTTTTGTTTTGCTCAGCGATTTTTGATATGATGTTGTCCATCCGGAATTCCTTCCGGAAGGCCAAACGGTTAATGTCTAAGGTAATGAGGCATTACTAGGCGTTTGAAAAAGGAAATTCGTCGGCCAGATTTATGAAAGAATAACACTTGGATTTCGCACCAGGATCCAGCTCATCGATCGATCATTGTGAACGAATTTTCGACTAAAAATAACAAGAAGTGATTGAATGAGCATCGTACTCTGCAGTTATGGCCCCGAAACTCAAATTACCGCATTGCTGGACCTGTTTTGACAGCATTAAAGACATAAAAACGAATTCGCTGCGCTTTTAAAAAAGTGGTTCGATAACTGGATTGCTTGTTGGAAAAGGTGTTTTGCTTCAGGAGAGGTTTATTTTGAAGGTGATAATATGAATTTAAATGATAACTAAATATTTTTTTATGATCACAAATTCCCGTTATATATTTGACAAAACGCATATCTGAAAAACGAAAAAAACTGCTTCTGAAATTTCGATATTTTATGTACAGAATATCTCAGCTTTTTGGAGATGATATAAAAAACTAGGGTCTCTTATGTCTCGACACATCGAAAACTGCAAAAAAAAAACGAACATATCTGAAGTTTTCGTCAAGAAGTATGTTTTTTTTTCTGAAAAGCTTATCAACATACAGGAAAACCTTTTTATGTGCGGTTTTTTTTTGTGCGATTTTTTTGTGCGGTATATGAAAAGAAGCATATTTGACGAAGTTATCGTCCATTACGTTTTTTTTTCGATGGGTTATATACATTTCAGTACGAATAAAGCATATTTGCGTCTAAATCGTCCACTTCTCGAATCATTCCAGTACTTCCATGAATTACTCTAAGTTGCGCATGACATGATTTCTAACAGCAACAAGTTTTGACATGCAACTAAAAGCACAACATAGCCACGCACACCCGAAAAGCCCAAAAGCCAACATAGCCCATCGCAAAGCAGGAAATCGAATGGTGAACGGCGTGGATTTAAGTTATTTACTTGAGGGAAACTTTTTTTTATGCTGCCCTATCTACTGCACAAAAAGGTTTACCTGTAGCTTTCATTTGCACACATGAAAATCGCAAATCGGTTGAGTGATTCAGAGTCACAAATTTTCAAAAAGGGACGAGTTGGTAGAAAGCCGATGTTTTATACCACCCTAGTTTTTAATGATGGACCCTAGGAGGTTGAAATGAAAAAAATACGGAAAGGAATAAATATAGCTGGTCCGAGAAAATCCCAGCATTTTGTCAGTAGATTGTGCTGTTAAACCGTAAATTTTCACACATCTGTATATCAATGAATGTTCTTTTGTATTTTACTACGAGACAAGAAAAACACGATTATGTGGCCTGAAACAGGTCTAGTTATTCCAAATATTCTCCCTCAACTTGATCATGAATTGAATTTGATTTATATAATGGGGATAATTTAACGAAATTGAAAATTAGCATGTCGAAACGAATATCGGGGAGATTTTAAAGGCATATTATTCGAAATCGTGATATGTTTAAAGTATAGCATTTTTACCATTGCTGAAAATTTATCCCGGAATCTTCCGATGTAATAAACAAACAGTCAATAGCAAAATAATTATACAGGGCGGACCCGATTATGTAGTCTCCAATATTTTACCTAGATGCAATCGAATCGCTATGAGTTAGTGAGGTCTGTGTATAATTTGGTCCGACATACTTCAATGTATAAAATTTGATTTCTTAAATTTTACTTTCGTCACGTTTTCACTCGTTTTCCACCAGAACAAGCATCAAGCTTTGTTTCGCATACACTTCAGGCATCAAATTTAATTCTTCATTTGTTCATACAATTTTTGAACTATTATTTAGAGAATACAATAACAAACTGAGCTTATTGTGTTCTATCAGTTTGAAAATAAGCCACGGGAAAAAAACTTATTTTGCGTCCCGAAAAAATGATACTGACACTTTCTTGGTCGATTTCTAGACCCTAATTCACTTTGAAGCCGATACTTTGGATAGACGTAATATTGCCATCTCTTATTGAACACTAGAATCTATCAATCAACCTCATATTCGACCATTTGTACAACTATTTGTCTCTTGAGAAATTGCATCATCCTCATTCTATGCTTTGCGCCGGAGAAAACAACATATGACTAATACCACTTTCGGCATTCTTCACTACCCCTCAGCTGTCAACGCCCAGCAGACCATGGCAGTGTCCGACCCATCGTCGCCCTGTCTATTGTGCAAAAAACTGTACTACCTTTTCCGGCGAGCCTACTGACAGCCGTGCGTTACGAAAGGAGATAACCGCGTTAGCCAAAAACGTGCCACGACTACAGATTATACAACATCTACCACTTATACTACAACCACCACCAATACTACTACTAGGATTAAGCGTCATGAGTCAGGCAGAAGGAAAAGAGAAACTAGGTCAAGGACTGGTGGCGCAGCCGTCACCACCGGAATCGTTAATTGTAAGCGTCCTAAATGGAACGAGTTGTGAATTTTGGTGCTATCAGCGCGCGAGAGAGGTGAGAAAATCAATCAACGATCAACCATGTTCAAATTGATCAGCTTCGACTAATCTTTTGCTTTTCCGTATCATCGACAGATTTTACAATCACGCTGACTCATGCTCTTTCAAGACTGAAACGCGTGGGGTCGTGTATAGGTCTCTCTCTCAGTGCGAAACATTGTTGAAATTGGTCAGTTATACATATTGGTTTGGAGAGACACACACAAGAGTCACATCGCTGCTGAACGACTGATAAAGTTCAGCCCGTGGAACTCGACCGATCGAAAGAACTGTTCGGATTGGTGAGTCATCTTGGAAGACTTCCACCGTAAGATCCTTGAAAACTAATAACCCAATTCTCTCCCTCTCAATCCACAGGTTTCACACTAACAACGATGAAGTGTTGTTACTTTGGATAAACTTTGAGGCGCTCTGGATCCATCGCCGAACGCATTTGAAAACAATTTGCAAACCACTTGTACATAAGCGCAGTTTTTCTCAGTGTGTATCAATATATTTTATAAGTCCAAATGAGATAGCTGTGAGAACCAAAGCATCTGATCAAAAGACAAACTACAAATGACAAAGAATACAAAATTTCTCTATTTAAATGAGTAAGCGTAAGTTTTTTGTCCAATTTTGTATCAACGAATATGAAAAAAACGGCACAAAATGTTTGTGACGAAGAAAGGCTATTTATAAATGATCAATTTTTGTTTCTTCCACTCGTCAAGTTGTGTTGTGGTGGAGAAAATGAAATTGCTAGTTTGATAAGAAGAGAAGCGTATTGTGACTGTAGATTTAAGGTGAAATAAAAACAAAACAAAGAAAAGCGCATTGTGATATGGAACAACTTCTTTTTTCTTAATTTTTAAATATAACATTTCTATACAAACAAACACACACACAAATGAATCGAATCGATTTAAAAAATCTATAGAGGAAGGAAAGCGATAGAAATACTGTAAATATTTATTTTAAAAATTGACAAAAAAGAGTTACAAACAAATGAAAAAACTTAACATTACTTTGTGTTTAGCTGTAAGGTTTCCGAGTATTTTTATCTTTACACGTAAATGAATTTAGTAGAAATTAGCGAGTAAGTAGCAGCAGCAGCAGCAGCGTATCGATGTAAGTTACTGAAAGCGAAAAAAACACATAAAACTACAAAAAAGTCTACAATCGAACTCTTATCCCTGTGTCCCTACCGTAGCTATTCTCTAGTGTTAAGATTTTGTCTGTTTGGGGATGAATACCCACTGCTAATATACTATTACAATCAAAAGTATCGTTTGTATATACGACTCGAATTTGATAGATTTTTAAGGTCTTTTGGAAGGCGCCTTGCGGTGGCAAGATTCGCTTTGTTAGTTTAAAATTTGTCTGGAGAAAAGAAAACAAATAAACAAACAAATCCGGAAAGTAATACTAAATCGAAATTCTACTTTTATAAATTCAGATTTTACTAGTTTAATTCGCCCCCCTTAGTTTACCATTAAATGTAATTTTTGTTGCCCTCGAATGATTGAAAACAAGATTTCGAATTGATTAAAATAGTAACGGTTTCGAAAGAAATTTGGTCTTGTTTTTTATTAGTCTCGTTTGGAAGATGATGACAAACCTGGATGCCTTTATTCTGCTGATTTTCTTTTTCCACGAAGGTCCAGAAAAAAAATGTGACCAATATGTTTGTTGAGAATTTTCTCAGGAGAGTTTTACTTTGAACAATGGACCCTATTCTAAACGACGAGTTGAACGAAATCACATCACTAGCCATATATGGCTGGACTAATCGTTCGGAATCTAGTGACTCAACTTTCAAAATATGTCCAAAGTAGTTAATTTTGATTTGTTCGATTCTCTATAAGATAAAAAAATCATTTTTTCCGTTTAGGTTTCCGGTGGCGTAACCAAAATTGTCTAGAAAAGTATGTGTTGAGAAGTATTTACTCTGACATAGTATACCGTTTTGTCTCAAATTCCGAACACTTAATGGCCATCAACATTAAACAGTGTTTCACCACTCATAATGGTACTTTTGCGCGAAATTATTTTGATTTTTGGATACAATAGAGCCTTTTTTTTCATTTGGTTTCAAAAAAAAAAGATTTACAAATATTTTTTTCATGGTCAAAAACAAAAAAATACATTAATCACATTTGTCTCAAATTCCGAACACCATTTATGTCACTGATTCATATTCTGAACACTTTTGTGTCAAATTCCGAACAGCAAAAATGCATTTGCTTAAAAAATTCATAAGTTTTGAACTACTGGCCCGATTCAGATGATCGATGAATCAAATTAAAGCGAATTAGCTAGTCATTTTTAGAAAAAATGTTTTACTCGCAAAAAAATGGATTTTTTTTCGTAATTACTGATTGTGTTAGTTATTTCTAGTTTACACGGTTTCGGGACCAAGAGCGCTATATTTTTTATATTCTTTCTTGAAATCTGAGGATAAACATATCCGCAAATCAGAGATGTGTTTTTTTATCGTTTTTGAGTTGTCATTTTCCAAAGTTAACTTGGTTTAGTCTTCGTTCGATATTCCTATGCGACTAGACGAGATCTATGCGAAAAGAATTCCATTTTTTTATTGCTAACTTAATATTTTTTCAAATAAGACTAGCTCATTGACTTCAATTTGATATGTCGATTATCCAAATCTGTTCGGTAGTTGAAAAGTTATGATTTTTTTAAGAACATCGAAAAAGAACACATCTCCGATTTTTGGATATGTTATGGAAAAAATCCTCAGCTTTGAAGAAAAAATATAAAGAAAAACATACCGCCCTTGTTCTCGATTTATTTTATAACTATAAAATTTATAGTACATTCGCAACAACTACAATTGAAAAATTAACGATGCTTGTTTTCTAAAATGTTTGGTAATACAAACATTTTATCACCGGTTTTGATAGTCACTTTTTTGTAAATGCTTAGTATTATAAATTATAGGCAGTATCGATACCTGTAAATTATTTTAAAATGAATCCTATAAACCAAAGAATGTCAGGGTTTTCATTATGCAATTATTTATAACATTAAAGTTCAGTAAATTCTCATTTAAAATGATGTGTTCGGAATTTGAATCATACGTCGAAACTCGATTCAAATTCCGAACACTTCTTCAATACCAATTTTAGTAAATATTTCTGCATAAAATATGATTTTTTTCATCCATTTATTGTAGATTCTTACTTTTCTAGCACTTGACATGAAAACAGCATCAAAATAGTTGGAAAAACTACAAAAACTGTAAAATGAACGATGCTTGTTTTTTGCGCAATTTGCTAATGCAAGCATTTTATCTTTGGTTTTAACTGTCACTTTTTTGCAAATGTTTAATATTTTAAATTATAGGCTGCATCAATGCCTGTAAATGATGTTAAAATGTAGCTTATACCTCAAAGAAAGTTGGGGCTTTCATTATTCAATTATTTATAACATTAGAGTGTAGTAAATTTGTTCGAAATTAGAGACTGTTCGGAATATGAGACAAAACGGAACACCCAGCGCGTTGTAAAAACGAGCTATTTCAAACATTTAAGCATTTGTAACAAATGATTTCACTCGATTCGAAATACAGTAGGACCCTGATTATCCACAAGCGGATGATCCGCGGTGCGGGTCAGACAGCGGGTTCTATAGTAAATCTATAGGCCTCCCTGGGATTTGACAGTGAGTGATACGCTCATAGTTTTTTGTTTTGGTCATGGTATTCATAGTATCTGACTTTTAGTTTAATGTTTCAGTATTGATAGAACATAGTTTTCATGCCTAAATATCTTTTTTCGCGCTTGCACCTCATTTTTAGTCCTTTATTGTGTTATCCACGATTTCGCAGTGACCTTGTCAGATTATTCCGCGGATAATCGGGGTTCTATTTTTTATATAAACCCCTATTCTTGTTTTCATTTCAATAATAGAGACGAAAGAGCTTTTAAGTTTAAATTCTTTTTTGTATTAGCAAGGAAGGAAGTTCCTTGAAAAATATCGAAATTATACCCCTTTCGTATTCCCGTTTTCATTCGATCGAACTTTAAGCATTCGACTATCGAATCAATTGTCGTATTCCCACCTTCGTGCGAATGTGTTTCCTTCATAGTTGTATTGATTTCACTTATTTGCTTCTGAATTGCATCGATGGATGGCGGCCTAACTTGATGTCCATTGTCACAACAGCTAGAATGAGAAGAATCTTCTTTTCGCAAACATTTTGACGTAGGACTACGTCTAACCGGAAGATATAGGGGGTGAAATGAAAATCTAGGCACTGAACAAGTAGGAAAAAATGCAAGATTTGGAACGCTTATAACTCGAGCATTTCTCAATAGTTTGCGATCTCATTTATTGTTTTGCATCAATTGATAGGAAATATATCTACGCATCTATCATAAAGAATAACATTTCATTTTTCTTGAGATAAATAATTGAATAATTGTGAAATATCAAGCATTGTCCAAATGCACTACGAACCCATTTTTGATTGGTCCATTTTGTGCTCCTCAAATCGTACCGACCAAAACGGTCAACCAGAGCAGCAGCAAAATACAATGAAGCACGATTGGAAAGGAAAAAGAAAAAATATGAACGCAACATTGGTCGCAGTCTCACACATGTGTAATTCTCGAGCCAGCCAGTCAGCTTAAAAATCCCCGCTCCGCTGCCGTAACGATCATTCTCATCCAAACCGTACACCACATCGTTTCGCATCACATCACATCAACAAACCAACACAAGCTGCCATGGTTGGATATGGCAAAGGAGGAAAAGTGAAGGGAAAGGCAAAATCCCCCCCGGACCGTGTTAGTCTGGAGTTCCCCGCAAGGGTAGCTAGGCCGAGCGCGTTAGTACCAGTGCATCAGTCTACCTAGCCGGCGTTATATGGTTTCGGCCGCCGAAGTGGAAAAGCTGCTCGCGACGATGAGAAAACCCACATTCAGAACAGACCACAATCGGTTCCGTGGACATCAAGACAACAGGCAGTTGCAGCGAGTGGCGAGTGGCAAACGCAAAACGACAGCAGGTAGCGGAAGAAAAAAGTTTGTTCTTTATACAATCTGCTTTGGTGGCAAAACCAGAACAAGGCGGCATCGAGGGCGTTCGAAATGACATTCCATAAAACAAGGCGCTTTTCAGGGCCATTAAACCTTCCAAAAAAGAGTTTAGGAAATACTGTTCAATGCTTTCTAAAACAATATTCAAAATAATAATAAAACACAAATTGATTTTTTCATAATTTGTTTGCCAGGATATGATGAGTATGAGAATTTGGCAGTTGTGCTGAGCTTATTGATGGTTGGGGACTTTCCCGATTATTCAATTTTCACCTATTCTTAAATTGCTTCTAGATTGAAAGTACAGTAATTTATATTTAGCTCGACATTTAGCTAATTGGATGGATCTGTAATGCGACATTTTTGTAAACATAGAGTTCGGGGTCCACATTATGACCCCACATTGAAAGTCGACACTGTACCACTGTCATCGGAAATGTTCAATTACAGGTTAAAATCGCCTCCAATGCGACACTGAGTGGTGCTCCAGCACGTCGCAATAAATGTAATTTACTGAACAACATGTCACAAGCTGGATGGGAAGAAATTTTCCAACTGTGAAAGCTGTGGCGAGTGGCAAACGCAATAGCTAAACAGGAAGGTTTAACCGAACAAGATGGGAATATCGAGTGATAACAAAAACACAACACCAAAGGTTCTTTCCAGAACCATCAATACGTTCATAAAGAGTAAACAGTAAACTAATCCATTTTTCAGGTAGATAGGTAGGTATTCACGTAGGAGAAGAAAAGAAAACAATATATTTAAAATATATATTTAACAAAAGCTGTCCCCATTGTATAGTCCTACGTCACTCCGGTTATGTCCCCGACATTACCCACCCGTCTTTTTTTTAGCAAAGAAATGCTCCATCCATGTGTTGTGGTAACCAAATACTTTGCAATCTCGCGTGACAAAACAAAAACTGTCAGCAAGTCCCAAAGTGCAGTGAAATAAAAGTGGTTTCTTGTAATTTTTCATCTTCATTTCTCGATATCTCAGGTATAGTACCTGCTACAGTCATGCAATTTTTAACTTTTCTCAGTTAAATTGTCTACTCTCTATAGAAAATACATAAAAGCAGATCGGCGACAGTCGCTTCTCTGATTTTTGTCCGCTTGAAATCCCATAGTGGGTGGGTGGTTTTGTTACTTAGCGATGCTCAAAAACTTTGTTTTGAAATTTCGAATCTATTCGGGATGAAACTGACACTTTTAGTCAGGGTAAAACCGAAACCTGGTTTCACTGACAGATAAAATGCGTCCTTATTTTTTGTAGATGCCTCGTGTTTCTGTCTAGAATACAAAACGACGGAGCTGGTACTCAGCTGAAAACAGCCAGAATCAATGTTGAGTAGGGCATGTCAAAAAAAAAGCGCTTCAACCACGCCTCCGGCAAATGATTACCCGGGCTGGAATCGAAACTGTTCACTCCGGACCACGAATAGGAGTTTCCGTCATCTGCATGATCTTGAGAAAAATATCATTGCTGGCTGTGGTTTCTAGACCGAAATCTGAACCATTTGTTCCGCAAACCTGGAAAGAGAGCTACGGGTAATAAGCCAACAGTGAACGGCTTTTGTTTGCAGTCGAAATACATTAATTTGTTTGTTTTTTTATCATTCAAAATATTTGCAATCTAGTTACGTATAATTTGCAACCATTCCTCCTCCTCCATTTATTGTAGTATATGGATATTCTCTTAGCGATTTGAAATTATTGTGATAAGTTTTCAGTGGGTACCGGTATAACCCCGACAGGTTGTCGATCTCACCCGCACTCCCGTTTTTTTCACCTAAAAAACATAAATTTTTATATTCTATCAAAATTCGTGTTCTACTAAAAAAATAGTCAAAATATATATGCTGCAGAATGGTTCATGTAAAGTTCAAGAGAAGTTCTGTAACGATTTGAAGTTGAAGAAACATGGGAGGTCTTGGAAATATATGGAAATCCTTAGGGTGTCGGTTTTACTCTGATTTCCCTTATATGTAAACTCTACAATTATTGTTATTTCGGTACAGTATAGAATAGTGATAACATCTTTAAAACGAAATGTTTACATGAATAAATGAATAAATGAATAAATGAATAAATGAATAAATGAATAAATGAATAAATGAATAAATGAATAAATGAATAAATGAATAAATGAATAAATGAATAAATGAACAAATGAATAAATTAATAAATGAATAAATGAATAAATGAATAGATGAATAAATCAATAAATCAATAAATCAATAAATCAATAAATCAATAAATAAATAAATAAATAAATGAGTAAATGAAGAAATGAATTAATGAATTCCAATCAATGAATGAACCACCCCATGTCAAACCGTAAAAAAAAGCTCAGCTTTCAAGAAAAAAATATGAAAAACATCCTCTAGTTAAAAGCCATGTAAACAATAAAAAACAAATACAATCAATAATTACGAAAACAAGATCCATTTTTTTTTGGAAGTGTTATATTATATTTGTCCAAAAAAGACTAGCTTAAATTTGATATGTCGATCATCTCAATCGGTCGAGTAGTTCAAAAGTTATGAATTTTAAAAAAAAGTCATTTCTCGAAAAAAGGGGAAAAATTTGATTTTTCGAACCACTGAAATGGAAATGGAAAAATTAAAAAATGCTGGTCTAATGTTTTGCGAAAAAAATAAATCTACCACTTTCCACGAAAATCTGAGAATCTCGTTAATTGTTGAACACTTTCCAAATGATTAACAGTCTGAGGAATTCTAGCTAGAAGTCAATTTTAGTTGTTGCTCACCAAACACTATCTTCAAAAACATCTGCATTTGAAAGTTATACATTTTAAGGTTGCAGAATTGATATCATTTGGATAACCCTTACCTTTGAAAAATGCGATCGAAAATATTGTGTAATCGATTATCATTTGGCACTGTAATTTTTTTAAATAAAATCAGGGAAGTGCATCTTCAAAATACATAAAATTGTATTTTTCATTAGAAGGGGAGCCAGAAACTTTTCAAACTCATGATATAACGTTTTTGTTCAAAATCGAGCAAACGTAAATAAAACTATAATCCAAATAAAATTAAACTATAAAAATATCGAAAACAGCAATCCGATGTGACTTAAACGTCCACTTTTGCAAACAATTTGATAAATGTGGCCATTCTCACTCTTTTATAATTTAGAATATGCGACTATTCTCATTTTTTCTCTTCATACACTGCCGTTCTAGGCATAGTTGTCTCATGTTCTAAAATCAGCAACTGAGAAAAACGCAATCAAAGTTTTCTCGTTATTGATTTATGATTTTTCAAATTTAACTTGTTGTGGTTGCGCGGGTAGTTTTAGGATTTTACAGGGTCATACCATTACAACTGCAAAAGAACTGTTAATGCTGTAATCCTTGGTAACCGTCAGACCAAACATACTGTTCTTTTAGCAGTTCTATATTGAAATTATAAACGACGCTTTAAAGCTGAAAATATTGTTTGTTTTTATTCACTGCTAACAAATCTGTAATTCTCTAATATCTACTCACAAATTCAGTGTTGAGCTTTACTTCGGAACCCTTATTATTTCATATCAATTTCGCTAATCTTCAAAATTTAAGCACATCTATTTCCTGATAATATCTTCTGACATTCTTTAGTCACATGTTATTGATACGAAATGCACTGTAAATAACTGTAAAAATTTCAACAGCGGTCTATTGAAATCAATTTTTCCTAACTAAACTGTTCATACGCAATGACTACGAAAATTTTTAAATTGTCTTCCCAGTGCTTTATAATCGGTCTCTGATTGAAACCATAGTGCATTTTTGAATTGGTTTTGGAAAGTGCCCATGCATAAAGTTGTTAACGCAAACGTTTTCAAGTTACAACACATAGACAGAGGTAATTCCCAAAACCTATTAAAAAATGCACTATGCACTGTTTTTTTTTATCAGAGACCGATTATAAATCAATGAAAAGAAAATGTGAAACTCGTTATGATCATGTGCAGCAAATTTCCGGATCTCTGTCATATTAGAGTTTTAGGCACGAAAATAAATATTGTTAGAATCCATAAGATTTTATTATCAAAATAATGAATCTAATCAAAATGGATATCGGTATGGAGTTCCTTATAGTCCGGGGAGATTTTTTTTTCTTTCTTTATTAAAGAGATTTTCAGTCAAAGGCTGGTTCATCTCTAGCCGGAGGGAATGTATTACCTAAATTCAAAATCCAAAATTTTTGCAAGTGTAATATTTTTTCAAAGAAGACTAGCTAATTGGGTTGAGTTGGCTATGTACATTATCTGCGAGTCCAATCATGTAAAAATACAGATAGGAAAACGGGTAATACGTTTTACCAGATCAGAGCAAAACATCACGATTCTGCTATTTATTTACGTCTGTTTGGATATTTTTGTATAAGATACAAAATAATGTCACGTCCCTGGTAATTGTCTAAAGGGTGTGTCACATCAAATTGCATCACGGAAAAAACGCTGTAGAAATTTAATTTTTAGGAATTATATCTTCAGCTTTTGCTTTAAAATCAGATAAGAGTGTATAGATCACGTTGGCCATGCTTCACTGTCAATTTTTCGTAAATTTGGAAAAATGTCGTCGAACGAAAAAGAGCGTCGTGAATTAATCCTGTGCACTCATTTCGAGAATCCGGAGTTGTCACATCGGGACATCGGTAAGATGCTGGGAATCGTCCAATCCACGGTCAGCAGAGTACTAAAACGATACTTCGAGAACCTAACCATCGACCGGAAGGTGAAGAACGGCAAAAATGGATGATCCGTCAGTGAAAAAATCACAAGCGCGTAGTTAAGCAGTTTAGACGTGATCCGAGAAGTTCGGTCCGGGATGTCGCCAATAAGCTGAATTTGTCAAGTTCATTCGTCCAGCGGACCAAGCAGCGGGAGGGCCTGCGTACATACAAGGTTCAGAAGGCTCCTAACCGCGACGAAAGGCAAAACAAGGTGGGGAAGACGCGAGCCCGGAAGCTGTACACCGAAATGCTGACGAAGCCGCATTGCCTGGTAATGGACGACGAAACCTACGTCAAAGCGGACTTTCGTCAGCTGCCGGGCCTGTTGTTCTTCTCCGCAGAGGACAAATTCAGCGTTCCGGAGGAGATTCGCATACAGAAACTATCCAAGTTTGCCAAAAAGTACATGGTGTGGCAAGCGATCTGCTCTTGCGGAAAGCGGAGCGCCCCCTTCGTGATGACCGGCACGGTAAACGGGCAGGTTTACCTTAAGGAGTGCCTACAGAAGCGCTTACTACCACTATTGAAGTAGCACGAGGGCCCGACCATCTTCTGGCCGGATCTCGCTTCGTGCCACTATTCAAAGGACGTGTTGGAGTGGTACGAAGCCAACGGGGTCACCTTCGTGCCAAAGGAAATGAACCCGCCCAACGCGCCGGAGCTTCGCCCAATAGAGAAATATTGGGCGATTATGAAGCAGGCCCTCCGGAAGAACCCAAAAGTTTTCAAATCGGAGGCGGACTTCAAGAGAAAATGGATTTCTGTTCAAAAAAAACTACAACCTGACGTTGTACAGAACCTTATGGACGGGGTAAAGAGGAAGGTACGAGCATACGGGCTTGGGCTCGAAGTATGAAAAATGGAAAATGCCAAAAGTTGTTTAATAGTTTTTATTTTACTGTCTAACATTTTCAAAAGGATCGGTCTACTGGGCGAATTTCTACAGCGTTTTTTTCGTGATGCAATTTGATGTGACACACCCTTTATATATGTTGGAAAAAGGAGAGCTGTTTTCTATGGTTTATGAGATAAACTTGATATTAGTTGCAGAGACGTTGCACCTGATCAAATTTATCAGTTGGAGTTAATCGAAAAGTCAAAAAATGCTTTGACAAAAAAAGACGGGTGGGTAATATCGGGGACATAACCGGAGTGACGTAGGACTATACAAAGGGGACAGCTTTTGTTAAATATATATTTTAAATATATTGTTTTCTTTTCTTCTCCTACGTGAATACCTACCTATCTACCTGAAAAATGGATTAGTTTACTGTTTACTCTTTATGAATATGTTGATGGTTCTGAAAAGAACCTTTGGTGTTGTGTTTTTGTTATCACTCGATATTCCCATCTTGTTCGGTTAAACCTTCCTGTTTAGCTATTGCGTTTGCCACTCGCCACAGCTTTCACAGTTGGAAAATTTCTTCCCATCCAGCTTGTGACATGTTGTTCAGTAAATTACATTTATTGCGACGTGCTGGAGCACCACTCAGTGTCGCATTGGAGGCGATTTTAACCTGTAATTGAACATTTCCGATGACAGTGGTACAGTGTCGACTTTCAATGTGGGGTCATAATGTGGACCCCGAACTCTATGTTTACAAAAATGTCGCATTACAGATCCTTCCAATTAGCTAAATGTCGAGCTAAATATAAATTACTGTACTTTCAATCTAGAAGCAATTTAAGAATAGGTGAAAATTGAATAATCGGGAAAGTCCCCAACCATCAATAAGCTCAGCACAACTGCCAAATTCTCATACTCATCATATCCTGGCAAACAAATTATGAAAAAATCATTTTGTGTTTTATTATTATTTTGGATATTGTTTTAGAAAGCATTGAACAGTATTTCCTAAACTCTTTTTTGGAAGGTTTAATGGCCCTGAAAAGCGCCTTGTTTTATGGAATGTCATTTCGAACGCCCTCGATGCCGCCTTGTTCTGGTTTTGCCACCAAAGCAGATTGTATAAAGAACAAACTTTTTTCTTCCGCTACCTGCTGTCGTTTTGCGTTTGCCACTCGCCACTCGCTGCAACTGCCTGTTGTCTTGATGTCCACGGAACCGATTGTGGTCTGTTCTGAATGTGGGTTTTCTCATCGTCGCGAGCAGCTTTTCCACTTCGGCGGCCGAAACCATATAACGCCGGCTAGGTAGACTAATGCACTGGTACTAACGCGCTCGGCCTAGCTACCCTTGCGGGGAACTCCAGACTAACACGGTCCGGGGGGGATTTTGCCTTTCCCTTCACTTTTCCTCCTTTGCCATATCCAACCATGGCAGCTTGTGTTGGTTTGTTGATGTGATGTGATGCGAAACGATGTGGTGTACGGTTTGGATGAGAATGATCGTTACGGCAGCGGAGCGGGGATTTTTAAGCTGTCTGGCTGGCTCGAGAATTACGTATGTGTGAGACTGCGACCAATGTTGCGTTCGTATATTTTCTTTTTCCTTTCCAATCGTGCTTCATTGTATTTCGCTGCTGCTCTGGTTGACCGTTTTGGTCGGTACAATTTGAGAAGCACAAAATGGACCAATCAAAAATGGGTTCGTAGTGCATTTGGACAATGCTTGATATTTCACAATTATTCAATTATTTATCTCAAGAAAAATGAAATGTTATTCGTTATGATAGATGCGTAGATATATTTCCTATCAATTGATGCAAAAACCTTTGCGATCTATTGAGAAATGCTCGAGTTATAAGCGTTCCAAATCTTGCATTTTTTCCTACTTGTTCAGTGCCTAGATTTTCATTTCACCCCCTATATCTTCCGGTTAGACGTAGTCCTACGTCAAAAAAACATCGACACTCCCATCCACTCATGAACGCGAGCTAACTCCCGCAAAAAAGTTTTTTTTTCCATGATGTGAACTTAGAGTATACCGTGCAAACTCCAGTAGACTATACCATAGCTCATTAGGCAATGAAATTGGTACGTTTCAACATTATTTCCTTAAAACAAAGGATCAGCACACAAAAGACAGCGAAAGGTCATCGTAAAACAGCGCGCAGTTTAATGTCGCGTGTTCCGGTCTTTCAACTTTGTGACAAATTACATTCACGTACAAGAGTCTGCCCACCCTGGAAGAACAGTTCCTAACTGACCATCACAAACCTCTACCACCGTCTGGAACCATTACTACTGATTGTGATTATTAGGAATTTTGCTGCTTTCAATTATCCTTTTCGCCGGCGACTCAAACGAGAATTAAATTATGATTTTGTTTTACTTTATTCGAACGGAAAGGTGACACAATGAAGTCACGCGAGCTGGTTACTTCGTTGGATGATTAGTTGGATTCCCAAAAAAAAAAAGTTGGTTGAATCAGACGACCCACAGAAGATTCTCCGAATTTTAACAAAAACCTCCATTTACAGAACCATTCGCATTTATTCGGACTGCTAGATAAATTTGTCAGAAAAGTTAACTGTTTCCCACGAGCAACATTGCACACTACTCTTACCGGCGTAAATAAACTAATAGCTTCCTCTGCGTACACCACGTAGCGCTTCCACTTATAATCCCTTGATTCGAAATAACAACAACGAAAGAAACAAAAAAAAAAAACAAATGGAGATATCGTTCCGCGGAAATCCTTTCCGACGGTGCTGTTGTAAAGCTACAGCGCTATCCAACGCTACGTGACGATCCTCCAAATGCAGCGGCAGCATAGTCAACACACAGTTGGAACAAAGTCCAGACAGCGCGACTCCACTACCCAAAACCAGAGTTACTCAAGCGAGTGTCCTTCTTTTGCGACTTGATTAATGGCTTTCCTCTGCCACAGCGCGGACCTTTCGGGGCTCCGATAAGATCTGTTTCGTTTTCGGGAAGTACTTCCCCCACGGGTGGGTGGGAGATCTCGCGCTGGTGCGTCCGTGCGTGAGTTGGGAGTGAGTTGTTTTCGACAGTTGCGGAAATGGATGGGGTTCTCAGTGTATGGAGGTTTGATTTTGATCGTAGATATGTTTGGGAATATAATATGATTCTAGGCTCATTTATGTGCGAAAATAAAACGATTTTCGACCCAATATTGTAGTTTAAAACCTCAATGAAAGATTTAAAAAAAGTTAAATCAGGCCGGTATGGTCACAGGTGTTATTAGAAGCTGCGATTAAGGATGCTTGATAAATTTGTTAGGATGAAATGTCTATGTGATTAAGATAAAATTTTTTTTCTGATCATATACCAGTTTACTTGGAGGTTCTTGCATGCATTAAAGACATACAAGTTACTTAAACCCATAAACTTATTCTCCTTTTCCAACGTATATAGGCCAGAAGCATCCCATTATTTCTGTAGCTCAAATAAAATTATTCTAACAGATGAAAATAATTAGCAGAATATTTATGTGTTATTCACTTTTCAAAAATCTAGGACATCCTACGTTGTGATTAACTCTTTTTTGTATTTGATTGAACACGGTTCAAATGTCAAATTCTATCTGAACTAGATGGTCGAGCAGTTCTTCTCAACAATTCTCCTTTTGAAAAATTGTAGTCATGCATTTTATAGATTTTCAATTGAATTATTATTATTATAAAAAAAAAACAATCGTTTGATTGGTGCTTGATTCTACGTACATTATACGATATTTTCATTTTATTCTTCTTGTTCTGCTTGGTCTGTTGTGTTATGTGGATTGATTGTATTCTTGATTCTGTACCGGGAGCTTTTGAAGAAACGGGTATGCATTCTCAAATAATATCCGAAGTTATCAAAAGCTATTTTTTTATGGACGAGAGTTCCTGTGAATTTAGGAGTATGTTCGAATTCATTGGTGTGATAAAGATAATTTTTTGAATTATAAAGCCTTTCTCAGACTCTCAGACTTTCTCAGTTTATTCACCTCAGGCTTTCAAAAAGGTCAATTTGAAAAACTAAACTGAACACTCGGTCTTAAAAAGAGGTCATTTGGGAAGCCATGCTGCCGCTGCCACCTGGTCGTTGTCAGAATTGTCGAAAAACACATCTCACTTTCGAAGAAACACTATATCTAATAACTATTGTGAGGCCATCACGATGTGTTTGTAAACAATTCCATTTTCAACCGTTCCTTGTGAGAACACAAGTGTGTAGAAGTAGAAATCAACTGTGGTACATGAGTTGGCTCATTGTGTCTATACTTGAACATTTGTATAGTTCTATATCGTATTGGAAGTGCGGCCAGATCATAAAATTGTAATCTATTGTAAACTATTGGTATGACTAGTAATAATGTATCACTACACCAACATGTAGTCTTTCGACCACTTAGGATAATTTAGACGAATTAAATATAATCAGTTGAAAACCAATTTACGATTATGTGTTTATTATAGTGGTTAACTATAATTCAAGGTGGAAATCTCAACAAGAATGACTAATACATCGTGCATGTCTTTATTGGTTTTTTTTTACAATCGTTCAATTAATATTCGTGAATTCAAACTTTTTTTTCCGTGGTAAAAATGATAACAAAGTGGAACGCAGTTCAAGCCGGATGTGCAATTTCAAATGAAATCGTCCAAAAAATGCAGATTTTCAAAACATGTATTTTTGATTCGAATGAAAGTTTGTATTCCGTTTGGGTTGGAGGTTTTCCACAGCAATTGGGAATTTTTTTGACTCAGTAGGAGTAGGAGAAATCTTTGATAATTTATGTCTCAAAAACTATGAGTCGTACCGAAATAGTGTCTTAGAAAGAGTTATAGAGTATTGATGTATAAACATGAAAAAAATATACACTGAGAAAAAAATTAGTACTCTTTTTTTATTTACTAAAAAAACATTAATTTGCAACATCCAAAATACATATTTTTAATTTGTTTTTATTTTTTCATATAAAATGAAAGTCATGTAGAAAATTTAGAAAATTGGTCCAAGATGGTAAAAGTATTTTTGACGAACTTTGTGGAACATCGATTTTTTATGAATTTCCGAAACTTCGAATTTTTGTATGTTAACAATCATTTTTAGCCACAAATTATGATTCCTGATGTGATTTAAAACAAAAAGGCTTATTATTTAATTTATTGTCTTTTTTATAGTAAATATTCCCTTTTAATATGTTTGTCGTGTTATACCGTCATGTTCATGAAATTTTATGAATTTGCTTATAATTTCCAACAATTTTTTCAAATACACCATTATGGTAAAAATATATGTTTAGGAGTTACGTTGAAAAACATTTGAAGACATGTGGGTTAACACAAAACGTAGCGAAATTAAAAAACCTTTTTTTATCTTAATACAAACTTTTAACATATTATTCGTGTTACACAATCAAAACACGAACAGTAGAATTGAAATCCCAACAACAGATACACCTTGTTGATTCAACCGGACGTTTCTTAACTGTGTCAATAATTGAGAAACTTCAGTCAATGGGAAGCAATATCTTTTTATATACATCTTTTAAAATTTGCGGATCATGCCGTTTATCTGTATACTCTTCCAAACCAAAGCAGTGTAATGCTGAGGAGCAGATCAGTACAGCAGTAGGAAATACTTTTTTCTCAAAACGGCAATATACCAGAGTATTCTCGAGCGTACAACATTGAGCTATTTAACAAAGGAATCGCCGGTATTAACGTTTCACCAATAATGACGAAAAGACTTGGACAGGCTAGTTACCCCGAACAAAAATTCAAAGAAATTTCTAAAGGTATTAAAAGTAATCTATTTTTCTTTTTCACATGAAGAAGACGAAGAGTCGAACTTTAAACAAAAGACAAAAGAGTTTGATGAGATTATCAATCAGCTCGAAGAGAAATTTGACTACACAGAGACAACAAAATCAGAAAAAGTTAGAATTTTAACAGTTTTGCCTAAGTCTTGGTCCGTGCAAATAATGGAAGAAGAATTTGGCGTTAATAAATATATGGCAATTCAAGCCAAAAAACTGGAAAATGAAAAAGGTGTATTGTCGACACCACATAGCAAATATGGACCAAGTTTAAGTGAAGATGTTAAAAATCATGTTTCGGAATTTTATAATGACGACGATATCAGTCGATCATTACCTGGAGAAAGAGACTATGTTTCTGTAGCCAAAGATGGGAAGCGTCAACACATCCAAAAAAGGTTATTAATAACATCATTACGGGAAACTTTCAACAGATTTAAGGAACTTAATCCAAATTGCAAAATTGGATTTAGTTCTTTTGCATCAATGCGTCCGAAGCATTGCAAATTGCTGAGTAGTTCAGGAAATCATAACGTTTGTGTTTGTACATTCCATGAAAATGTAAATCTTATGCATCATAGTCTCAAAAAATATTCCTTTAACATTGAATGCAAAGAATATATGGAAAAAATACTATGTAACATATCAAATAGATCAAAATACTGTTACCTTCGTGAATGTAAAAAATTCCCAACAATGGACGAGTTTGGAAACTGGTTTCTAGATGAGCTTCAGGAACGCAATTTAATTGAAATCACTTATGCACAATGGATTTCTACTGATCGATGCGACATAGAAACTCTTGTAAAATCGGTGGAAGAATTTGTATCGTATTTTTGCGAAAAAATAAAAAAAATACTTACTCATGATTACATTAAAACACAACAGTGCACATTTCATTACAATATTAAAGCTAATTTGAAAATGAGGTTGTTGTGATTTGCGATTTCTCCGAAAATTATTCATTTGTGCTTCAAGATGAAGTTCAAAGTCATCACTGGAACAATGATCAAGCAACAATCCATCCATTCGTTGTTTATTATAGAGATGAAAAAGGTTCTCTGGCAAATTTAAGCTTTGTAGTTATATCTGAAGTTTGAAGTCATGACACAATAGCTGTGCAAGTATTTATTTCTAAATTGGTAACATTTTTGAAACAACAAATGCAGGTAAAAAAAATAAAATTCATGTCGGATGGTGCTGCATCCCAGTATAAAAATAGGAAAAATTTTGCGAGTTTATGTCAGTTTGAATCGAAATACGACATTGACACTAAATGGCATTTTTTTGCAACATCACACGGCAAAGGACCTTTTGATGCAATTGGTGGTCCATTAAAACGGATGGCAACAAGAGCTAGTTTGGCTAGGCAGCATGAACATCCGATTACGAGTGCAAAAACGTTATTTGACTGGGCTAGCAAGCGAAAAGAAGACTATCTTACAAAATTGTCATTTTCATATATGTCACAAGAAGAATATGATCAGGGTGTGGAAGAGTTGAGTAGCATGTATGATAACACCAAACAAATTCCAGGTACCCAAAAGTATCATTCTTTTGTACCTGTATCCGAGAATGAAGTAGCAGCAAAGTTGTACTCCAACGACAATGCAGCAAGTTATCATGATGTGTATAAAAATATAAGAAAATAATGAAAAAATTAAATTATATACAACAAAATTGATAGTTGATAAAAATAAATGTTGATGAAAAATAAATGCTAAAAATTCTAGTATTTTTATTAGTATCACTTAAACTCCGATAAATATAGGAATTATTTAACCAAATTGTAGAGAATTTTATTTTTTCCTTTTATAAATGTTGTGTTCCGTTGGTGCAACATGTATAACATGTTAAAAGTTTGTATTAAAATAAAAAAACATTTTTTAATATCGCTACCCAAATGTGTTCAAATAATTTTCAACGTAACTCCTAAACATATATTTTTACTATGATGATGTATTTGGAAAAGTTGTTGGAAATTATAAGCAAATTCATAAAATTCCATGAACATGACGGTATAACACGACAATCATATTAAAAGGGAATATTTACTATAAAAAGACAATAAATTAGAAATATGTTTCAAAATATCTCGAGAATGGCTGCATTTAGAAGGAGATTTATAATGAGCTTTTTTGTTTTAAATCACATCAGGAATCATAATTTGTGGCCACTCTAGACAGCAAACAATCAAAATGTACATGTTAATTCGGAGTGCTTAAAAATCTGCCGAAATTGTTTTTTTTTGCTTCGCGAAACTTTAGCGTCTCTTACTCAGTGAAAACATTCATTCATAATTCCTTATCAGTGCTACCAGATGTTTGTACCAAAGAGTTTCATTCTTGACATTCCTATAGTCTTTGTTTCTCGCCGGTAATAATTTGCCGGCGATAATTTAATTAAGTTTAACAATGCGATAGTGTCTTAGACACCACCCGCGACACCATGACTAATACGTGATTGTAGCATAATCATTTATAAAATTACGAGTTTTGTTTCATTAGAGTTTTTTTGACGTAGGTAGGACGTCTTTCATTTCTATACCGGGGTGTAAAATCAAAGTTTCGAAAACGAAAGCGTTACGCCGGAGACCGAGGTTTTGAGCGTTAATAGCTCCTAAACAACTGAACGAAATGGTATGATAAACACTTCATTCGAAAGATAAAATGTCTACGCGTTCTATACTTGTTACTTTTTGATCCAAAAACTTGTTTCAATAGTCTTAAAATTGCTTTCAAAACAGGCTATTGAAATCACCAATCGGTATATAAGCGAGCGCCGCTCGGAAATCCACTCAGTTCTAATTGAACAGCGATTGGAGCATGTTGTCGCTGTTGTGGTGAAGCTCTTCGTTTATCATGAAAGCGCGGATGAACGGTGTCACCAAGAGCCTGTTTGTGCACCTTAGGCCAGACATGAATCCATCAGGAGGAGAGTGATGCCACAAACGGTTCCCCGGGAAGACATCGCTACATACACATACACGCGCGGAATTCTTTCCGTTTGGATGCCATTCAGCATCGAGAAAGATCCGGAAAATAATCTGCCAGATCCTCTGGGAATTTGAAATTACATTCATGTGAAAGAGTTTATTTGAATGTTTTCGATCCATGTACCACTGTGACCAAATACATTTGGTTTTGTGATTTTTCAATCAATCGCAATTAACAGGATAGCTTCTGAAGATTATTCTTCCCCATCAGTAGGATATTTTCGTATTCAATATTGGATGCATAAAACCTTGTGCCTCCAACGTAACGCTCTCGTTTTCGAAGTCCCCCAAATATTCATTTATCCATTCATTCAGAATGGATTCAGATTCAACTTCAAACAAAGGATCACTGAATCAACGATAGTCCTACGTCACCATTGTGGTTATACCATAGATATAACTCACTTTCTGTTTTTTCAGTATTTTTTCGCGTAATTCTAAGCGGTGCATAATTGATAGTGCTTTTAGAATGGCAAAGCATAGACTTGAAGTCTGGATTCTTGGGCAAACGAACAATGTATCGTGTAATGCGTTCAGAGGTCGATTGAAATAAGGTTTCACATAGTTACTCTTCAATCGAGAGGTTATCTTTGTTGAGCAACTCTTCGGATTGTTAAAAACGTTCGATAGAGTCCTCCAGTGAGAGCATAAATATCTTGACCAGGGCTCGGCAAAGTCATATTCAACTGATGATCGCCAGGGGACTGTGGAGCCGTCGGGCTTCGTCATTGATTGAAAATGTGAAAAGGCCAAGGCAGGCCGGACAAACAAATTATAGTAACTTGGAAAGGTACTCACCTATCCCAAAGTAATTTTTTTTTATTAGATCGTTTATTTTTACAGGCTCAGTTACATAAGTTTAAAGGAGCCAAACTCCTGACTGTATTGTTACAAGTATATATAAACATTTTTTCTGAATTCTAATGTTAATGGTGTAGAAAACCGATTACTCGCGGTCTACTCGAGTTTAGAAGGGTGACATATTTTCTTCAGGAAAAGGAAGGGATAAAAGGATATGCAAACAATGTTCACTCTCACATTCACACTCACATTCATTACACTCAATTCTTAAGCCTATCTTATATCTAATATGTATTTACATTTCACCTTATTCTATTGTTAATGAGAAGTGATTTGATTTCTCGCGAAGGAAAAGGAAAAGGAGAATATAAGGATATAAGGACAATCAGACACGAAGATCGATAACTTTTAGGAAGACATATATTTGGGACATGTAATCAAGGTCTAAACCAGCCAACACATCTCTCACCGGCACATTGGGCTGCCTTCCTCTGGCCCGAAGAGAGTTTTCTAAATTCGATCTGGCAACAAGATACTCCTCGCACGACCAAACAACGTGTTCGATGTGGTGGTAACCTTGGCCACAGGCACAGATATTGCTGTCGGCGAGATCAAAACGAAAGAGTAGCGCGTTTAACGAACAGTGATTGGACATGAGTCGGGAGAAGGTGCGAATAAAGTCCCGACTCAAGTCCAGACTTTTGAACCATGGTTTGAGGCTAACCTTAGGGATAATCGAGTGGAGCCACCGGCCCAATTCATCTTCGTTCCATTTGCGTTGCCAGTTAACAATGGTATTTTTACGAACTAAAGAATAAAATTCATTGAAGGCGATTTGACGCTGATAAATTTCGCCTTCAATTGCACCTACCTTTGCTAATGAGTCAGCCCTCTCATTACCCGGAATTGAGCAATGTGAAGGGACCCAGACAAAGGTAATGACATAACAGCGTCTGGTTAAAGCACTCAAAATTTCTCGTATTCTCTCAAGGAAGTACGGCGAGTGCTTTTCCGGCCTCACTGAACGGATAGCTTCGACAGAACTAAGACTATCCGTTACAATGTAATAGTGTTCAACAGGTCGTGAGGCAACGCTGTCCAGCGCCCAGTATATCGCTGCCAATTCAGCAATATATACCGAGCAAGGATTCTGAAGACTGAGTGAGGTGCTAAAAAATACGTTGAACACTCCAAATCCTGTGGACTCATTCATAGAGGACCCATCAGTAAAGTACATATTATCACAATTGATACGCCCATACTTTGCATTGAAGATCGTAGGAACGATCCCCGATCGATGATAATCTGGAACTCCATGGATTTTCTCCTTCATGAACAGATCAACATATACAGAGGAATTGATGTAGTCAGGAAAGCAAACACGGTTGGGAATATACGAAGAAGGATCAACCTGCATGGAGATGAATTCATGATATGAAGTCATGAATCCAGAATGAAAATTTAGCCCGATCAGCTGCTCAAAATTTCCGATCACCAATGGGTTCATAACCTTACACCGGATGAGGAACCGAAGAGATAATAAATTGTAGCGATCTTTTAGTGGGAGTACGCCTGCCAAAACCTCGAGACTCATGGTATTGAGGGTATACATCCCAACGCAATACGGAGACAAAGATACTGAATTCGCTCGAGTTTAATGATATGTGTTTTGGCAGCTGATTGAAAACCATACAACATTGAAAATCGATACAACATTATAAGATCTTCGGGATGGGCTCCCCACCAGGTGCCGGTAATTGTACGGAGAAAGTTTATTCTTTGTTGGCATTTTTTACTCAGATACCTAATATGGGCCCCCCAAGTACATTTGGAGTCAAACCAGACCCCAAGATACTTGAATGACATAGCATGAGTGATCGGTTTACCCAAAAGTTGAAGCTTTGGTTTTGCTGGTCTATGCTTCTTAGAAAAAACCACCATCTCTGTTTTCTCCGTGGAGAATTCGATCCCTAGCCCGATGGACCAGGTTGAAAAATTGTTCAAAGTATCTTGTAAGGGTTCTTGCAGGTCGGATTCGTTTGATCCTACGACAGACACCACTCCATCATCTGCAAGTTGTCTTAGGTCGATGTCGCTTACATAGAAGTTGTACAAAAGGGGGCCTAAACATGAGCCCTGGGGGACTCCCATGTAGGAGATCCGACTTACTGTCGAATCCCCATGAGAAAAATTCAAATGTTTCTCACAAAGCAAGTTATATAACATATTATTCAATAGAGGCGGCAGACCCCGAGAGTGTAATTTCTCTGACAAAACCTCTATTGAAACAGAATCAAAGGCCCCCTTTATGTCCAAGAATACTGAAGCCATTTGTTTTTTTTCGGCGTAAGCCATTTGAATTTCTGAAGAAAGCAACGCAAGACAATCATTCGTCCCCTTGCCCCTGCGGAACCCATATTGTGTATCTGAGAGTAGGCCACTCGTTTCAACCCATCGATCAATGCGAAACAAGATCTTTTTCTCTATTCCAAAGTAATGTATTTTATAATTTAACGAAGCAATCCTCAGTTCTTGTCGATGTCGATTCTCGGTTGAAAAAAAATCTTTTTTGAATTTCAGCACGTTGTCTCATAAACACAGAAGAAAATGAAACCACTATTCGTTGTATCACTAACAGCTTGAAGGCAGCTCCAGTTGAACTTGATGATCCAGAAACGTAAAAACGAAAATCTAAAACTCGGAAATCCAAAGGATCAAAACCTGTGGAATACAAAGAGCTTTGTACTATTGACTAAATTCATGCCAACTCGTCTTAGGAGTTGGCAGCACCATCTCAAATAACAGTGAAACGTTGTGGATGTAAAGACATTGGTCATTTATGCAACTTAGCCTACTTGAAGTCATTGAAAAAGAATGAGACTATTTTTTGAAAAAAGTCAACTTGATTCCTTTATTTTTCACAAAAATTTCTAACTCAAAAACTATAACATGTACAAAATTTTGATCAAAGAATGAAATGTGGTATATTGTGTATATTTTCGTAAAAACTGCAAAAAAAAAAAATAAAGAAAAATTACACTGAAGAAAAACTTGTTAAAAATGGAATTTATTTTTCACAAAAATATTTTTTTAAATTCACAGAAAAATTATGTGAACAGTTCTTATAATTTCCAACAAATTTCCCATACATTGGAAGATGGACACTTTTACAGGGAAAAAGTTTTTCTCACGACAACTTTTAGGATGCATATGTGACTTGTTGGAAATTGTAAGGACTATTCATTACTATTTTTTTTTCAGAATTTAAAAAAAAACATATTTTTGAGTAAAATAAATTTTAATGTTCAATTGTTTTTTTTTGTTTTTCAATTAAATTTTGTTTTAACAATTTGTCTGATATTTTTTACTGAAAACATAATTAATTTCCTACATTTCCTTAACTCAGATTTTTATTTTTGAGAGATTCTTAGAAAAATAAGTTGAAAAAAAAACTAAAAATTTAAAAAAAAATCACTCAAAAACTATAAGAACTACAAAATGTTGGTTAGTAAATGAAACTATGTTATGAAAATTTTCATTAAAAAATATCGAACAATTTTTTTAAAAATTTCTTTAAAAAAAAGTATATTTCGAAATTAAAATTCATTTTTATCAAAACTATGATTTTTTTTCTAAATTCTGAAAAGATAGATATGAACATCTCTTAAAAGTTCCAGCAAGTCACCCATACATACATCGGAATATGGGCACTTTTACAGGGAAAGAGTTCTTCCAACAACAACTTTTACATGTTTTTTTTTAAACATTACTGTTAATGTTTAACTCGTAACAATTTTATACAAAAATTATTGCGATTTACATGTTCTGAAAGTTTTTTTCAATGTAGAAACATGCCACGAACATGTCAATCGCGTGAATTTACTCACAAAAATGTTACGAGTAAAACATTACGTTTCAGGAGTAACTCCATACAAAAATGCCTTGTGTTCCCGAAACTTTAAAAGATAGAAAGCCAATGTCTTCGACAAAAGTTCATAGTTTAATGAGATCTCAATCTTCGTTGAATATGTTATATCGTTATCTTGTCTATAAACAAAATTAAGATAAGTAGAATTTTTTTTTCAAAGAAAACATGTAAAAGCTGTTGTTAGAAAAACTTTTTCTCTGTCAAAGTACCCATCTTCCGATATATGGGTGATTTGTTGGACATTTTAAGGGCTATTCACATAATTTTTCTTGAGAGTTGAAGTCGTTTTTGAGAAAATTCCGATTTTCAAAGTAATTGTTTTTAGTGTATTTGTCTTCAAAAATGTTTTGGTATTTTTCATGGAAATATAAACAATTTCCTACATTTCATCCTTCGTCCAAAATTTTGTAGGTATTATAGTTTTTGAGTAATAGATTTAAAAAAAAAGAAATTTTATTCAAAAAGTAATGCAAAGCAAAGTATGCAAAGTTGCCTAAATGATGCTTTCAATGGCCAGACGAGTTGGCACGAAATTCGTGTATTATATAAAATCCTCCCAAATGGTGATGGCTTTCAATAGCTGATATTATATCTACCAGGACTACTGATGATGTTGAAATGGACAATTTTCTGAATTGTCCAAAGTCGTTTGAAAAGCTCATTTCACGGCAGTTCAAAGGAAAAAAAAGATTCAAAGATCCTGGTCACGGTAAAGGAAAGTTTGTTTTACTTTTCAAAAATCTAGGGCAATCTATGCTGTGATTAATTATTTTGTATTTGAATCTAATCGGTTTAGATGTCGAACTCCAGCTGAACTAGATGTTCGGGCAGCTCATCTCTACAACTCTGCTTTTGAAAAAGTGTTGCCATATAATCTATGAATTTTCGCATATCCTGTAATTGCACCCACTCAAAGGGCGAACAATGCCTTGAAATGTTATGAACCTATCGTTTTCCTGAACATAATGTTTTATGCTGAATTTGTATCACTTTGGTGAAATTTATTGATTTAAATCCGTTTTCTAGTCTATATTTTTCAAAATTGAAAATAAGTTCAAAAGTAAAAACGAACGTAATGAAGGAATAGATCCTAAAAGATAATGGGCCTGATCACGAACGTCACTTCACGGTGAAAACGAAATGAATTGCATGCAAGGTGATATGCATTTTTCACCGTGAAGTAACCTTCATGATCAGGCCTAATGTTACAGCATAAAACTACATGTTCATGGACCTCACCTGTCATATTTTCCAGATATTGCTCCCTCAGGTTACTATTTGTTCCGGTCCATAGCGTCGATTGGAATCTATATACGGTAAGTTACCTCTAATTCGACATCTAGCTAATTGGACAGACCTGTAATGCGACGCGAATAGTTGGACATTTACGCCTCTTATTGGACATTTTTGTAAACATCGAGTTTGGGACCCAAATTATGGCCCCAGATTGAAAGTCGTCACCAGGTGTCGACACTGTCATCGCGAATGTCCAATTACAAGTCTCAATCGCATCTAATGCGATACTGAGTAGTGCCTCGGTATATTGTATTGGAATGAGCATATTTTGAATAAAATATCTATGATGTTTATGATTCAAACAAATTCCCTTTGCCGTAGAACTATGTTTAAAAGGAATGTATAGGGGGGAGGGAAGGGGTGATTAAAATGAAGATCTGAACACTGAACATGTAGAAAAAATGAAAGATTTCGAATGCTTATAACTCCAGCATTTCTTAATAGACCGGAAAGATGTTTGCATCAATTGATAGAAAATATTTCTACACATTTATCACAATGAATGTTATTCTTCTTGAGATAAACAATACTATTGAACAATTTTGAAATGTCAAGCATTATCTAAACGCGTTAACTGCTACGTTTTGATTGGCCCCATTTGCTCCTCAAATTGTACCGACCAAAAGGACCAACAGAGCAACAGCGTAATATGGTTTCCCTAACACAGACTTCAGAATCAGGGAGCCTGGGGAAATTACCTTTCATTTGCCCAAATTCTTTACTTACAAAGCAAAGCAGTTGAATTCAATTAAATTCGGGAATTGTTTCATTCAATCAATGATTTAATGAATACAAAAAAATGATCACTAAGGCCGTCCACACACGGGTCAACTCAAACTCGATTTCAACTTGTCTTCATCTCAGGTGTCAAACTTGAGCTCTACTTCGATCCGCACACGATGCAACGACGAACCAGTTGAACGAACCAGGGATGCCAGGTTTGGAGATTAATCTGTTTACATGGTTTTTCAATTTGTAGCACAGATTTTTAAAACCGACAATTTCACATTTTTCCGCGCATGAAATATATAAGTAAACTGCTATAGTGAATTGAAAATATTCATATTGTTTGAAACAAATATTTTTGTTCAGCAACAGAATCTATTTAATGTTCATGTTATATTATGATATTATGTTCATGTGGTTGAATATATGAATTTATGTCGAAATTCATATTTATAGAATTCATTCATCTGTTATTAAACTCTAGTTCAAACAAAAAGCATTTTAACATGTATAGATTACTTAACCCCTCTCACGTACAACATCGAGTCTCTCTCGTTGTACGCTTGCATATCACAAGGCGCTAAGATGCCTAGCAGAGTGGTTAAATTATTCGATACGTGCCCATCGATAGCATTTGCAGTTGGTTCACTATTTTGGAAATTAAATCGTACACGAAGAGGTTAATATATTAGAAATAGAATATTGGAGCAGAAACAGACTTAAAATTTATCAAAGTAAATTGTTCATAAGAAAAATGTGTAAAATTTTTAACAATTAAAAGTTGTGATTATAAAGGATAAAATATGGTCTATGAGTCGATTACCCATTTACGGTCGTATGACTGCTTTCAGTCACCACAGCAAGAAGCCGTACCAATATTAAACTTTTCAAACTTTTTCTGAACCAATCTTAATGTCTCGCAAACCTGTTCACGAATCAATACGGAGCACTTATGAATAGAAGATAATGGTACAAAACAAAACAAAGTTTTCATTATTTATCATAATCTTACATGTTATGCTTCACTGCTATTTACAAGGGATATTATTGCCGACCAGTACGACACCCATATAAAAATTCATTACGACAGCAAAGGGTTAATATGTGTAGGCAAATAAAATATGTAAAAAAATCTTTTTAAGTTAAACGGTTTCATTGTGATTAAACGTAATAGCAATACAGCATTGTCATTTTGTAGCGGTGAACTTTTTGGGTCTATACTGTTCATAATGTAGTGTGTTCTCCGAGCCAAGGTTATTCATTTGATACACAATCAATATTTTTTTAGAATATATGATATCAGTCATTTTCTAACGGCAGATAAACTGGATTTTTCATATTATGGATTACGCATAATAATAAAGGTGTGTACTACATTCAAAAGCAAACAATCAAAAGGAAGGGAATCTGTCATTTGATTCCTATATGCGGGAATTGCGTAAAAATAAAAAAAAGGTCTTTTTGTAACTGTCGCCATCTTAAATTTAGATTTTTCAAAAATAACTGTGTTCTACTAGTTAAGCCCTTTCCTTTGACATCCATATTGATGGGGATTGGAGAAAAAATTAGTTAGTCCGCCATTTTGTAGCGGACGCCATCTTGGAAGAACATGGAATACACAGTTAATTTTTTTTTAAATACATTTACGTACGTTTAGTATGTCACAAAATCTACTGTTCAACATGAATTCCAAAATATTTGTATAATACTTTTCAGTGTACGAAAATTTTATACCCGGGAGAGTTCATCAAACATCATAACATCTTTCACGAATAAACCCTAGTCAAGCCCTTTCATTTGATACCTATATTGTCAACAATACAATAATATAGTAAAACTCAAATGCATAACGAGCACACATTTCTAATTGCTTTTTCATATTAATGAATCCATAAAACATATTTTATTTTTTGTAAACACATCTTTCGTTTGATAAAACAAATTTACACAGATTTACAAATCAAAATGATCTGGCATCTTTTTAACGAATCACAGAAAATGACGCGAACAAAAATTGAACGAAAATGTTGTCAACCTCAAACAGCGGCAACTCGCCATGCTAGGTTGCTTGCGACAGGTTGAGTCAACCTTGTCAACTGGTTGCCCCGTGTGCGGACTCCCATATGATTTCACATGCTTTCAACCATCGTCAAGTTGAAGTTGGTTTTCAGTTGACCCGTGTGCGGACGGCTTAAGCCAACAGTAGTCCTACGGTTATATCGTAGATGTTACCTACCCATTTTTCTATAAAAAAGAATAATCCTTTACCCGTGGAAAACACCGAAAGTATATGTAAAGTGTCCAAATGAAAAATGATCGAGTCTGATGGATCCTGCACTTGGCCTGAAATTGATTTGAGGTTGCTCATGTTTTAATATCGTGACGATACATATTCAAAGGTTAAAATGGTCTGAACATTGTTGCCATTACATGTTTATCAATTAAATTTAGATGGTAACAGCATAAAATCAGATCGACCACATCCCCGAACTCCCGTGAGCTATTGAATTTAATCAATTTCAGCATCTTTCCAAGCAGCCAGCGAATCAAATACATCATTTGACAAATGGCACAGAATTCACAGACTCATTCGTCCCAAATCATTCATGTCCCGCCGTGGAAGTGTATGTTTAAATAATTAATTGTTCCGCGGCTGAGGTCTGCCGCCAGTATCCAGTCCGGGGCCCAGAAGCAACAAATGACAGCGCCCGCACTCCCGGCATTCTCAAGCCGGCACATCCACGAGAAACATTTGCATACAACATATTATTGGCCATCACTCCGGGAGCGTTTCGGATCCGCTGCAACCCTCGAGGTGCCGTTCGAGAGATTTATTGACCAACTGTAGATTATTTAAAATCGGTGTGACATGTTGGCAGGTGGTTTCAATCTATTTAATGCATTCCACTCCCACCACTACCACTGTGTGTGTGTGCCTGTGCGTGGGTGGAGGCAGAATCATCAATGCAATGAATTTCCCTTCCAGGCTTGCGGGAAGAATATTTGTCATGTGTCGTTTCAAGCATTGTTCTGTACGTGTGGACACATACATCCGGGTGACAGGACAACTTTGGCATCAGCACCAGAGCATCCTTGTTGGGCATCCATCCTCGTGTGTCGGACGTATGCAAATCGTACCTATTGCGATATGATACAACACTATCTGAAGTGATAGCATTTGTCCGCCTTTGGGTGCTATTGACGGGTGCAGTTCAGAAATTCTTAGGTACAGATACAGGACACCGATTTTATGGGATGGGGAAGAGACATTGCATTCAGGGGGGTATTATATGCTATTTTTGGAATACTTCTAGGTGGAGAAGTAATAAAACAATCACTAGATAAGCTCGTATGCATTTGGAATCGCATTTGCGTAACATCGACATCACCCAAATGCACACGCAAATTCATTTGGGTAATTGGTTTACAATAGTTTCGCCCTGGAGGAGAATTGTTAGAATCCCATTCGCCGATTGGGAATATTCCATCAACGAAAGCACACAAATCTCAGGCACAACGTAAGCATAGGATAGTTGCTGTAAAATTCAATTAAACGTCAGAATATGAATAATACACCCTTAATGGGATCCAGATTGATCCTGTGGACAGCGGTCTCGGTCCTCTAATCCGACTCTCGGGGCTGCGTGGCGGTGTTATTATGTAAAATTCAATTTTCAATTGTAACTCAATTAAACAATGCGGATTATATGCCCGGAGTCAGTCACAAGACGAGATGGACCACGGATGTTGTAACTATTCCCCCCGTAATAGGATGAGGACACATACTTAGTTCAGCTTCTTAGAGCAGGGGTAGATAGTTTTCCACAAAGGAGCCACAGTTCGCCGCGTTGTGATCCTGTTGCGTAATGTTGTCGGGCTTTGCTTCCTCTCTCTGGTGCAGATTACATCGCAATTCTCCCCGAGGGCACGGTTTCGCAAAGCGGTAGGCGTTGTTAGCACCCTAATGTCGCCTAATCATCGTCTTTCAGTCAACAACGTGGCTACACAGTTGGATTCGCTTCATTGGCTTTTGTTGTGGACGATGCATTTCGCTCATTAGTAATGTGCGCTATGCAGCAATGAACACTTGAATTGCGACTTAAATGATTTACCATAAATCCATTAGCAATCTCATTAGAATCAGATTTCCACGAAATTACAGTACACGTACTGGTCGGTGCCTTAGTTGTTCTCAATGCTTGGTTAGTTACGATCTCACAAATTTGAGGACCCAAGCATTATGATTATTTCGGTTACTTTTTCAGAATTCTCGTATTACTAGGAACAGACAAATCCGCTACTTGGTTCTGAACAATTTCCTTCCCATTTTACTCCACGTTTAGAGGTAGATACGTCGTTGTCTTTCCACGGGAAAATTCTGCGCTTTCGTGGCTGATTTTCCTGATATTTTGTATAGACTTTGAACCGGGCACCCTCGTCAGAGCTTCTTATTGTATGGACCACTAAAAATTTAGATTCGAGAAGTCCGTACGTTCTAGAATAGCTGATTACGATATTCGGGAAAAACTTTCAAGGTAATCATCGGTCCCAATACAACAACAGAGATGACAGAGAAGTTTTTTTTGTTACCAGAGCGTTGGTCACTAGGACTGATAGTAAGAAAATAAAAAATATACGGCTTCACATTCGGATGTATTATGTATTATTATGTGACAATCTAGTCGAATTTCTGACTATTTTGTTTTTAAACAATAAATATCTTTGGGAGCTGGGACCGATACTGATATTATGCAAATGCTCTTAAGATGGGTTGAATAGGAAGCGCAGCATGAATATTGCAGGGCATAGCGTGTTAAGCTGAAATTCGACTAGAGTTTTGATGAAATTTCAAAATTATCAAATCAACAATTTCCCGAAATCGAGCAGAAAAAAAATAAAATTGAGACTATACAAAACATAATAAACCTTTACTAGAATTCAACTATTATATTACACGATTGGTTAAAACTTGGCTAGATTTCATCTGTTGTTTTATTAAATAGAGAATAGCGTTTAGATAGCTCGTTAGACTTTCAATCCAAAATATGGTGTATTAATCGTAGTTCAATGTTCAAAATTGTCAGCAAATCAATAGAATAAATTCCAAAAAACGATAACAAAAAAAAAATCATAATAGGATTAGGGTTTTTTCTGTGAGGCATTTATACCCATGATGTTTTTACTGCGCCAAAATATTTCTATCTCATTTGTGAAATTACACTTTTGTGATTGTGTCACATATTTTGAATGTATTCTGGATGGGGCAAGCTCTAGAATACGCGTGACTAAAGTAGTGTAGCATACAAGCTAACCTAAATTCTGATCCTCGTTGGAAACATCCAAATTTCAAATCCGTATTCCTACTACATTCTAAATAAACATAACCAACCACTTCTGTACCTAACACTTTTCCGCCTTCTTCATCAGCAACTTCCGCGTGTTCGTATAGCACCCACCGGAATGTCCGCGTGATGACCTTCATAGGAATTCCGCAAAATAACAAATTATACAACACTCGGGTGAGCGCTCATTACGATACGCTAGCTGTCTCAATATTCCCCACTATACGACCTTCTAGAAATTAACATCATTACCTCGCTCGGCGCTTGGCGTGAACCGAAAACAGAAACAATAAACATAAACCTCACTGATAGGAAATTACACGATTGTAAAAGAGATGACACAGTCCGACTTGGTTCTTGACCAGAGTAACGTCGTTTTACTTCCGCTAACCGAAATCCTTAGTTGTTATACGTGTTGACAAAGTTGGTTGGAAATCGAACGTGATCGTTCAAACTCATAAAAGATTAAACACATCTCATGGCGACCGTGACAGGGCATCTCAGTAGTGCAAGTCGAGAGAAATTTCTTTGTCGAACCCGTATCAAAATTTCATGTGCGAAACGTTGAAAATGTTTCAGAATACAAACCTCAACAACCTCAAGGACAACCATCCACCTATGTAACTGATGATAACATCGGTAAAATAAAATGAATGGTGCTCGAAAATCGTCATTTAGGTTTAAGAGAGCTAGCCCATGAATTAAATATTTCTCACGAGACCGTTCGGCATATTTTGGTTGATGTTGTGGGCATGAGAAAAGTCGCAGCACGACTAGTGCTAAAATAGCTCAAATTATTCAACAATTTCATCGCAAGTGACTGAAGACATGCACGATTACGATCAAATTTTGATCTCACGTTCATTCAACGCATAATTAATGGCAATACGGCCCCGTGTGAATTTTCCTTTTTTTTTAACTCAAATTACCACATTGAAGACACTAAAATGAATTCGCTGCGTGAACTGAAGGCAATTTCTAAATACAGCTATAAAAAGTGTTTCGATGGATAAAGTGTATTGCTCCAGTAGGGGCCTATTTTGAAGACGTTCATATAAATTTCATTTTTTGAAACACAAATTCACGGTATATTTTCAACAGAATGTTTAATGATGCCGTGTCGAATTCATAAAAAAAGAGTTTTTTTTTCAATTTATTAAATTTCAATAATTTACGAAACCGCAACCATTAAAAAAACTTTAATATAAAATGGAATCTACATGCAAATTAATGCAAATTACACGAAAAACTATTTTTAACGTAATATCCTGAAACAAACCGTTCTAGAGATATAACCAATTTTATATAAAAAAAATTAAAAAAAAAGACGGGTGGGTAATGTCGGGGACATAACCGGAGTGACGTAGGACTATACAAAGGGGACAGCTTTTGTTAAATATATATTTTAAATATATTGTTTTATTTTCTTCTCCTACGTGAATACCTACCTATCTACCTGAAAATGGATTAGTTTACTGTTTACTCTTTATGAATATGTTGATGGTTCTGAGAAGAACCTTTGGTGTTGTGTTTTTGTTATCACTCGATATTCCCATCTTTTTTTTTTTTTTTTTTTATCTTCGCTTATTTTTCGTCGGCCTATTTCCGCCACTTTAGTGCCAATCACCGACATCAGGGAGGCGACTCCACCTGTTCCTACCTATCAGACTCAACAACTCATGAGCCGGGCCAACTTCTTTTTACTTCCGCTCCGAAGGAAGACGTAACCAGAGAGTTTTCGCCTCAGAAAATCCCAACGACGCCAGCTGGGATTGAACCTAGGCCGATCGGATTGTGAGGCTGTTACGCTAACCATACAACCACTGGCGCCGTCAATATTCCCATCTTGTTCGGTTAAACCTTCCTGTTTAGCTATTGCGTTTGCCACTCGCCACAGCTTTCACAGTTGGAAAATTTCTTCCCATCCAGCTTGTGACATGTTGTTCAGTAAATTACATTTAAATAATGCGACATGCCGGAGAAACACTTTGCCACTCACTGAAACTAATTGTTGCTTTGATGAGCGCCGAACCGAAGCTGCTCTGTTCTTGATGCGGGTTTTCTGATTGTCGTGAGCAGCTTTGCAAGCCAACTCGATTCACATGCAGGGTAAAAAGGGTCCTTTTCAGGATCACAAAATTATCTTCAATCTAAAGAGTTCATTGTTTTGTTATCACTCGATATCCCCATCTTGTTCGGCAAAACCTTTCTGTTTAGCGATTGCGTTTGCCACTCCCCACAGCTTTCACAGTTGGAAAATTTCTTCCCACCAGCTTGTTACATATTGTACAGTAAATTACATTCAATGGCACGTCGCATTACCACCACTCAGTATCGGATTGGAGGTAATTTTAACCTGTAATTGAACATTTGCGATGACAGTGGTACAGTGTCAATTTTCAATGTGGGGTCATAATTTGGACCCCGAACTCTATGTTTACAAAAATGTCCAACTAAATATGTCGCATTACAGGTCCGTCCAATTAGCTAAATGTCGAGATAAGTGTAAATTACTGTACTTTCAATCTAGAAGCAATTTAAGAATTGGTGAAAATCAATAAGCTCAGAACAACTTCCAAATTCACATACTTATCATATCATGGCAAACAAATTATGAAAAAAATCAATTTGTGTTTTATTATTATTTTGGATATTGTTTTAGAAAGCATTGAACTGTATTTCCTAAACTCTTTTTTGGAAGATTTAATGGCCCTGAAAAGCGCCTTGTTTTATGGAATGGTTTCAATTTAGAAAACTTAGTACTCGTGGTTTTGAAAAAAACCATTTCGAACGCCCTCGATGCCGCCTTGCTCTGGATTTGCCACCAAAGCAGTGTGTATAAAGAACAAACTTTTTTCTTCTGGTACCTGATGCCGTTTTGCGATTGCGTTTGCCACTCGCCACTCGCTGCAACTGCCTGTTGTCTTGATGTCCACCGAACCGAATGTGTTCTGTTCCGAATGCGGGTTTTCTTATCGTCGCGAGCAGCTTTGCCAGCTAACTCGATCACTTCGGCGGCCGAAACTATATAACGCCGGCTAGGTGGACTGGTGCACTCATTCTTTGTGTGGACACCGACTGGACAACATCGTTGCTGGACGAGCTGAACGGCGAGGGATCGAGTGCCTTTCTCAAGGCAAGAGGGTGGAGGTGGTAGCGCTGGAGTAAAAGTAGAGTAGAGTTTTCAAAGGGCCTTTCTCAAGGCTAGAGACGAATGAACTGCAAAAGTTTAAAGTCTCTATAATACAAGACCTTCCTTCCTTCCTTTTTGGTGCACTGGTACTAACGCGCTCGGCCTAGCTACCCTTGCGGGGAACTACAGATCAACACGGTTCGAGCGGGATTTTGCCTTTCCCTTCACTTTTCCTCCTTTACCATGTTCAGACATGGCTGCTTGGGTTGGTTTGTTGATGTGTTGTGATGCGAACCGATGTGGTGTACGGTTTGAATGAGAATGATCGTTACGGCAGCGGAGCGGGGATTTTTAAGCTGACTGGCTGGCTCGAGAATTACGCATGTGTGAGACTGCGACCAATGTTTCGTTCATTTTTTTCTTTTTCCTTTCCAGTCGTGCTTCATTCTATTTTTTTTTTTTTTTTTTTTTTTTTTTCTTTATTATAGTGACTTTCAACACATTTCGGCTGGTTCGTCACTTTTACTTCCATTTCTGGAAGAATGTCGGGAGTGAGAACTGAACTCGTGATCTCTGCGTGAGAGGTATGGATGATACCACTACGCCAGATCGCCTCCGCCTTCATTCTATTTCGCTGCTGCTCTGGTTGCCCGTTTTGGTCGGTACGATTTGAGGAGCACAAAATGGACCAGTCAAAAATGGGCACATAGTGCATTTTGACAATGCTTGATATTTCACAATTATTCAATTATTTATCTCAAGAAAAATGAAATGTTATTCGTTATGATAGATGCGTAGATATATTGCAAAAACCTTTGCGATCTATTGAGAAATGCTCGAGTTATAAGCGTTCCAAATCTTGCATTTTTTCCTACTTGTTCAGTGCCTAGATTTCCATTTCACCCCATATATCTTCCGGTTAGACGTAGTCCTACGTCAAAATATATTTCCAAAGGATGTCGAAACTTTAGTCGATCCCACCTCCGAGCACCTTGCGACGGGTCCCGATCTCGTGAGAAGATGAGACGAGACTAGTCAATAGAGGGGCCGATTCCGAACCAGTTTTCAGACTAGCTGATTGGTCAATTCTGAAGGGTTACCATTATAATTTAATATGCACTTCTACATAATATACGGGGGCGGTACGATAAGTGCTTATCCTCATCGCCCGATGGTGACAGTGCCGCAAGAGATATTACTTATCGTGTAGTACATTCTCATAATTTCAGCCGAATTGGACTCGTAGCTTTGTTTTGATCGTGTGTGGTAGCGAGCATGTCCACGGATTTTAGAAAAATGAAAAAAATAAAAATTCCGCCGTCGCCACGGCCAATTTGGTCGAATTGCACTACGAACTGCTGCCCCATCCACCGTATTCTCCAGATTTGGCTCCGTGCGACTTTTTTTTTTGTTTCAAAACTTGTAAAAGTCATTCGCCGGGCAGAAATTTAAGTCGAATGAGGAGTTCATCGCGGCCACGGAGACCTACTTTGCAGACCTCGGGAACGTATTTTTCGGATGGATTAAAGAAGCTGGAGCATCGCTGGGTCAAGTGTATCGAGCTAAAAGGAGACTATGTTGAGAAATAAATCGCCACTTTTCCAAAAAAAATGTTTTTTTTGAAGGCTAATTACTTATCGGAGTGCTCTCGTACTCATGGCAAATACTCTCAAACTAGTTTTCATGACAAAGCATAACAGAAATATATGATTTGTTGAAAAATATGTAACAATTTTGCACTACATCAAACAAATGAAACTATTTATTAGTATATGATACGAAAATATATGTCCCAAATATATGTCTTACTAAAAGTTATCGATCTTCGTGTGTGATTGTCCTTATATTCTCCTTTTCCTCTTCCTTCGCGAGAAATCAAATCCCTTCTTTCTAACAATAGAATAAGGTGAAATGTAAATACATATTAGATATAAGATAAGCTTAAGAATTGAGTGTGATGAATGTGAGTGTGAACATTGTCAACATTTCCTTATACCCCTTCCTTTTCCTGAAAAAAAATGTCACCCTTCTAAACTCGAGCAAACCGCGAGTTATCGGTTCTCTCCTTCATTAACATAAGAGTTAATGAAAAATGTTTATATATACTTGTAACAATACAGATAGGAGTTTGGCTCCTTTAAACTTATGTAACTGAGCCTGTAAAAATAAACGATTAATAAAAAAAAACAATTCCTTGAACTAGTTTTGATCATTAGAGAACATTTTTTTTTCTATTAGAGAACATTTCTACGTAATCAGAATTGTGTTTTACTTTAATTTACGATAGTTATTCAACAAAAAGTTCGAAAACTACATATTTTGACCCTTTTTACCCTCATCGACGGTCACTGTCTGAATACGTTGGTCATAGATATGAATTCCATTCAATCCTTTGTTTTAAAGAGGCTTTAAACTTTTCAGTTCATTCCCTCTAACTTAGATATTAAGCTAAGACAAGACATGACAATTGGCTTCTTACTTTTGTTTTTGCTTTTCCTTCACCCTAGTGCGAACAACATGATGCCGAACCACGCAAAATGTCAATTGTTCAAATGATATAAGATTTCTGAAGGTTAGTTTTCCACGCCGGTAGCATGTGTTTTTTGTATCATATATTTTATGAATTGTTACATCTGAATGATGTAGTACAACATTGTTGTTATTTATATTCTTAGAAATGTATTTATATTCCTAGGATTATTTATATTTTATATTAGTGATTCGTCTGTTCTGAAGCTTTGATACGATACTTGACGAACCTGAGTATAAGGAATCAATAGAACTCTCTATGAATAGCAAAGAGAGAAAGGGACATGAATAATGCTTCTTAAGGTGAAGGTGGAAGCTAGCCACAAATGGCTGCCACAATGGCGCTCATTTCTTTCATCTCCCTCCCTCACCTCTCGACCGAAAATCAATAATTTTGCGAAACAGTGTGAAGAAAATGATCGTTTTCGCACACTTCCCATCAAGTAATATCAACCAAACTCTAATCGATTACTCACAAGATATTAAATTTTCATCTGCTTTCGCACCGTATAGTGAAGAACGTCGGAAAACTCGAGTGCTCTGAAAGTAAAATTTTCGTTTTTCAATCTTCTGCAATGGTTCTGTTTGTATTGGTGGAAGCATCGTTATTTTTTCGACACTGATGCCAAACAACATCATCGAAACAGCTATAAAAACCACTCAATAAAATGTTATTCCGGAGTGATAGCGTCCCATGTCATGAAAATCAATAGAATAAAATTGTGTTGATATCAATACAATTATTATTTTTCTTATTATTCATTCTGAATGCGTCCATGTAAAAAATCAGTGATAATTTAAAATTGGTCATCTTGTAGTGACAATTGTGATCTGGTAGCTGCCACCATGTACAAGGTTCAATAAAAGTGGGAGAGGGCCGCGTCAAAATTGATCCTTTTTCGGCTGAATTTGAAAAAAAAAGACGGGTGGGTAATGTCGGTGACATAACCGGAGTGACGTAGGACTATACAAAGGGGACATCTTTTGCTAAATATATATTTTAAATATATTGTTTTATTTTCTTCTCCTACGTGAATACCCACCTATCTACCTGAAAAATAGATTAGTTTACTGTTTACTCTTTTTGAACATGTTGGGGGTTCTGAAAAAAACCTTTTGTGTTGTGTTTTTGCTTTTTTTTTACAAACTTTCTCAATTTTTTCTCACTATCTCATAGTTGATTCTTGATTTTTTTCTGAAGGCTTTGTACTTATTAAATGTTCAACGCCGGGCATCTTTTGGCGTATGCACATATCGTACAATCAAAATGATGGCTGTGTTAGGGAATGCATAGGTGGTTATCAGCTCATTCACTATCATATATTTCACTATTGAGCACATTACCGTACCTTAAACTGTGGTTTCGGAGACGAATGAATTGTAAGATTTGTATCTCCGCAAACAAAGTAAATAGAAATGAAAAAGAACTGAGGTTTTGGAGACGAACTCTACGATCTGTCGAGAATTAAACGAGCTATAAGCGTTCTGAAAATCCAACAGTAAATTAACACAGGATTAAAGTCCTTTAAAATAAGAACAGAGCAGCAGGAAATACATAGCTCATCATGTTGCTCCTTAGTTATGTTTCTATACAATGCAGATGTAACGTCAGTCAATTTTCAACATAAGTTATCAACCAAAGAAAGCAGTTCTTGCTACCGAGAAAATTCGTTAATGCCATCCTGCATACAATGTGTTGTAATTTGAAGCCACTTTTAATTCGGAAACCATGCATGGGTTTGTGAAAACTGAATGATCAATTTAAAAGACCCCAAACCAATAAGTTCAAGAACAAGCATAAACAAAATAAATCAGTTTATATTATATGTCATATTATGTCACTTTAGAATGCATTGGTATTGTGAAAAACTTTTAATAACTCTTCTTTGAAAGGTTTAATGGCCCTGAAAAGCGCCGTGTTTTACGGTGGCTGGTTTTGCCACCAAAACAGTGTGTATAAACAAACTTTTTTCTTCTTCTACCTGCTGCCGTTTTGCGATTGCGTTTGCCACTCGCTGAAACTAGTTGTTGCCATCGAACCGAATGTGCTCTGTTCTGTAGGCTGGTTTTCTTATTGTCGTGAGCAGCTTTGCAAGCCAACTCGAGCACTCAGGCGGCCAAAATTCTATAACCGCTATTAGGTATACTGGTGCTCCGGCAACAATCCGTTGATGCGATGTGATGTGAAACGATGCCATACAACCACACTAATTTACGGTTTGAAAGAGAAAGAGATATTTTTCAGCGGATCCGCGCATTTTGTACTTTAGCGGTACACGCTCATAGGATAGAGACAAATCGGCAGACTCAGCCAAAGGGGCGAGTCCAACGAGACGAACGAAAGAGCGTTAAAAGGCAGCGATGGCAGAAAAATACATTCATTACGATTTGTTCGCTCGTTGGATTCACATGCAGGCTAAAAAGGGTCCTTTTCAGGATCACAAAATTATCTTTAATTTAAAGAGTTTATTGTTTTGTTATCACTCGATATCCCCATCTTGTTCGACTAAACCTTCCTGTTTAACGATTGCGTTTACCACTCACCACAGCTTTCACAGTTGGAAAATTTCTTCTCTTCCAGCTCGTGACATGTTGTTCAGTAAATTATATTTAATGCGACGTGCCGAAGCACACCTCAGTGTCGCATTGGAGGCGATTTTAACCTGTAATTGAACATTTGCGATGACAGTGGTACAGTGTCGACTTTCAATGTGGGGTCATAATTTGGATCTCTATGTTTACAAAAATGTCCAACTAAATAAGTCGCATTACATGTCCGTCCAATTAGCTAAATTTCGAACTAATTGTAAATTACTGTACTTTCAATCTGGAAACAATTTAAGAATTGGTGAAAATTGAATAATCAGGAAAGTCCCCAACTATCAATAAGCTCAGAACAACTGCCAAATTCACATACTCATCAGATCCTGTCAAACAAATTATGAAAAAATCAATGTGTTTTATTATTATTTTAGATATTATTTTAGAAAGCATTGAATTGTATTTCCTAAACTCTTTTTTGGAATGTTTAATGGCCCTGAAAAGCGCCTTGTTTTATGGAATGGTTCCAATTTAGAAAACTTAGTACTCGTGGTTTTGAAAAAAAACCATTTCGAACGCCCTCGATGCCGCCTTGTTCTGGATTTGCCACCAAAGCAGTTTGTATGAAGAAAAAACTTTATTTTTCTGCTACCTGATGCCGTTTTGCGATTGCGTTTGCCACTCGCCACTCGCTGCAACTGCCTGTTTTCTTGATGTCCACCGAACCGAATGTGTTCTGTTCCGAATGCGGGTTTTCTTATCGTCGCGAGCAGCTTTGCCAGCTAACTCGATCACTTCGGCGGCCGAAACTATATAACGCCGGCTAGGTGGACTGGTGCACTCATTCTTTGTGTGGACACCGACTGGACAACATCGTTGCTGGACGAGCTGGACGGCGAGGGATCGAGTGCCTTTCTCAAGGCAAGAGGGTGGAGGTGGTAGCGCTGGAGTAAAAGTAGAGTAGAGTTTTCAAAGGGCCTTTCTCAAGGCTAGAGACGAATGAACTGCAAAAGTTTAAAGTCTCTATAATACAAGACCTTCCTTCCTTCCTTTTTGGTGCACTGGTACTAACGCGCTCGGCCTAGCTACCCTTGCGGGGAACTACAGATCAACATGGTTCGAGCGGGATTTTGCCTTTCCCTTCACTTTTCCTCCTTTGTCATGTCCAGACTTGGCTGCTTGGGTTGGTTTGTTGATGTGTTGTGATGCGAACTGATGTGGTGTACGGTTTGAATGAGAATGATCGTTACGGCAGCGGAGCGGGGATTTTTAAGCTGACTGGCTGGCTCGAGAATTACGCATGTGTGAGACTGCGACCAATGTTTCGTTCATTTTTTTTCTTTTTCCTTTCCAATCGTGCTTCATTCTATTTCGCTGCTGCTCTGGTTGCCCGTTTTAGTCGGTACGATTTGAGGAGCACAAAATGGACCAATCAAAAATGGGCACATAGTGCATTTGAACAATGCTTGATATTTCACAATTTATTCAATTATTTATCTAAAAAAAAAAAAGAAATGTTATTCATTATGATAGACGCGTAGATATATTTCCTATCAATTGATGCCAAAACCATTGCGATCTATTGAGAAATGCTCGAGTTATAAGCGTTTCAAATCTTGCATTTTTTCCTACTTGTTCAGTGCCTAGATTTACATTTCACCCCCTATATCTTCCGGTTAGACGTAGTCCTACGTCAAAATCAAACTAAACTTGAGTTGGATGCCTCAGTTTCGACGGTTTGGCGAGCATTGAAGCATTCTCCAAAAAAAGTATGATCAAAACTGATCAGTTTTCTTCGTTTGGCACCTCGTCAAAAAGAGAAACGGCTGGAATTTTGTAAGTCGGAACATGTCCTGAGATCCATGTGTTCAAACCATTTCACGAAAAATCGTGCGGATTCCTCAAAAGTGATTTTTCAGATGAAGTAAAAAGTTTTACTGGCCGACAATATTCAATGGCTGTTGGTGTAATTTGTGCAAGGAATTACAATTATTTCCTAAGAGATCCAATTGTAAGGTTATGGTCTGGGGTGTATATTCTAACATAACAACGTGAGAATTGGCTGCAAAATGTATTCTTTGAACATGCTTGTTCCCCATATTAAAATGCGATTGAAAACCTCTGGAGAATAATGGTTTGACAGATTTACGCTTATTGTCTTCAGTTTTAAACAATCCATGAGCTAAAAATGGCAATTATTCATGCATGTGATGAAATCGAGCTGGCAACACTGCACATACCAGGTTTTTGTTGTAGATTTTTACTCATTGATTCATAATACAAAATACCATTCTCCCATGAATTGTTTATTCAATATTAGAATCGAATAAATTGATTTCTTTTACTCGTTTTGAAATTTCATTTATGGTGCTAAAAAAAATCCGAAATTATTATTCTTCCGAGTGCCGTCAAATACACGGATGGCCGCATTATTGAAGTACTGTATTGTTAAAAAAAAAACTAACAGAAAGCGATTCAAAGATTTTTTTACACTTACCTGCAATTGAAAATAATAATAAATGAGAAATAACCCCACTCTTCTCACAAAATACATAGACCATCAGTGTTGCTTCTCATTAAATCAAGTTGATGATATTATGAGTAGTAACATCACAATAAATCTAATAATTTTGGCCATGAAAAAATAACAGTTAAATTAAAAAAAAAAACAGAGTTGTCCTTAAAAACTATATGTCAGATCTAAAGATCTCAAAAACTATAATATTAATCGTAATTCATAATTAATTTATACAAAAAGAAAGCGAATTACATTCCGATTTATATTGTACTTTGTCATCGGTCACAATATAACTATTTTGTTATTTTTTTTAAAGATGGATGTTAGTTTCAATGTTCGTAGACATATTGATTCAATTTGTCATTCCAGTGCGTACGAAGAAAATATACTGAAGTTCAAAATAAAGAATATTTAATGATATTTTTTATGGTTCTCAACAATGATCACGTTTTTTTTCAGTTTTTCGAATTCCCTAGCGGTCTTTAGAAACATCACCTGTTCAATGTGGCATTCAACCTGTGAATGGCAAGGCTAATTTACAATTTTGTATTGGAGGAAACATCACTGTGTGAGATGCGAATTATGCCATTTCATGCAGTATTTCCGTTGTTTTTCCACCAAATAATTATTCTGGACAAATATTTCAGATGAGTTCTATTTTCGGAGGTCGTCCTTAGTTTTCAAATGGTTCTTCACAACATATCGCTTTACAACAATAATCGAATCAGTACGCAATGCATGTTTTTTTTCCATAGAATTATGTGCTTCATCGCCATTTGCACCCACACACATGATTGCACTTAAAGTGCATCGTAATGAATTTTCTTATCTAAAGACATTCAATTAACATTTTTTCATGACCAATAACTGAATAGTCACACGCTAAATTATAGACTCCAGCTATCCAGATGGATGGCTTCAATGATTTCACATTACTCAAGTGAATGAACAATTTGTTATCACAAAGACAAATTTCTATACAATTAACTCCAAACTAATTCATCCTTTCCAATTGATTTAGTTCCGTGAAAGGGTGCTGCCCCCATTTAAACCCGCGAGCATGTCGGAAGATAGATAGGCTGACAGTGGAAAAAAGTACATTTAAATGCCACCGACAACAATGAGCTAACAATGACATATGGTAATACATGACGTAAAGTAGTTTTCGTTTTTTTTGTATTAAAATCCCTCCGAAAAAAGTGAAAAACATCAGAAGGGTAGGCAAATGATGTCCCCGTCAGTCAACGAGTTGAACAGCGTCGGAGCTGTATATTATCAGCGCAGAGGCGAGCGAGAGGAATAAATGGTAATGTATCGATCGCAATTGTAATTGAACATTAATGTACTCATGTTGCTCTGTGCGTTTGTCATGCGAGGGGGAAATTCTGGCCGGAGGAAAAAAGGGCCACTGTGCTGCCAGTTGTGTCTTTTTTCCGACACACCGGAGTCGATCTGTGAAATTACCCCTCCTACAGGAGGGCCGGAAGACCGTGGCGAGTAACGCACTCAACTCATTTAGCCGAGCACGAGATGAATGTTAACATATTTATTACAATTAATATATCCAAATGATATCTGTCAATATTTGTTGTCAGAGTCTGTCACGAGGATCAGGGGGAAACGCATCCCTTATCGCGTGTGCCAAGTGTGTAATTTGTTCTGCCAGACATTCAGCTCGAGGGATGCTGGTACTATTTGTCCAGATGACGGTTTTGATGACGTTTAACAATCTTTCTTCAGCATAAATCGATCGTTTGGCTCGTCGTCGTCGAAAACAGGTTCGATCCTCTGCAAACAGAAGCGCAAAAAAGTGGATCCTCTAATTTGAACAATCTCATTAATCATCTCTCCCGGTGAGCGAGGCGCGGATTGTTACGTTCAACAACGTTCACAAATTTTCCCGCTGACCTCCGACAGGTCAGCGTGATATAAATTTCACAAACGATTTACCCTCCCAAGCCAAGAAGCGAACTTAACGGGGTCCGTTTTGGTCACTAACAAATCGCCATCACCATGCGCCTTTGTCTGTTTCGGGCACCCGATTTAATGGAAAGGAAGCTATATACGAACACAGGTTGGGTTCTGCAATGTATCATTTTGTATCAAATCCCTCTGTACGAATCTATGCCAGAGTAGCTTGAATAGAAAAAAGGACAGGAAGGACTTGTTTCACTTCGAAACAAGTACATAAAAATGCAAACAGGTACTTGTGGCACCTCCGGTCCTAATCCCTTGTTGTCGCGTACATACATGCAAGTGTCGTTATTTTCGGGCTAAGGGACAAACAGGATGAACCTGTCCTTTTTTCCCCGTTCGTTGGCGACAGATTTTGTTGCAACTTAATGTTGTCATTCATTTTTCTCCTGGTAAATGTAATTTACGTTGTTGCAACGAGAGACAACGGATTGATGCGACGAGCAGGATCGAAGAATACCTAGCAGTGAGGTAGAAATTGGATTCTGGTTGGTGAATATTTGTGGAAATATTTGATTTCATTGTAATTTCAGAACTTCTTACAATGAATCAATAGGGGAATGTTCCCTAAAGGTCTATAATATTCCCTCAAGCTTTACAGCAACTCTGTCCCATGGTCAATCCTTTTTTTCTACAGATAAATTTGACCTTCGTCCACCTCCGAACACCAGAAATGCGCAAAACATATTTTTTTTTTATTTTTATTTTTTTTATTATTAACTTTTATTCATCGCACTGTTGTCTACATGAAATGACTTAAAATTATAAATTCCTAATTTTTCTAATTCGTGCGAGGAATTGAGCAGAAGATTCTTCAAATTCAAACAAATCTTCGACAGCCGTAAACATACGGGTCATAGCTGTGAGTGGTTCATTATACCCGAAGGCCGTTCGATGATATCTTGGTTGAAGCAGCGTTCTAGTTCGTAATGCCCTCGGTGGCACTCGAATATCCAGCAACGAGAGTAGCCTTGGACAATCGACCTCAGCATTCAGAAGCTTTGCAACAAAAACCGCTTGCTGATTTTTCCGTCGACGTTCTAAGGTTTCCAACCTCAGCAAATTGCAGCGATCAGAATATGGTGGGAGATTTTTCGGATCGCGCCATAGTAAATTCCGTAATGCGGTTCTGATGAACTTGCGCTGAACACGTTCGATCTTCAAACTCCATGTTAGCTGATGAGGAAACCAAACCGTCGAAGCATTTTCCAGGAATGGGTGTACCAGAGAGCAATAGAGAGCTTTCAGGCAATGGGGATCAGAGAAATCTTTTGATATTTTTGACACAAATGCCTTGATGATCAGAGCAGCGCGATGGAGGTTGAATGTTAGCTTCTGGTCCATAAGAACACCTAGATCACTGAATTCATCGGTTCTATGAAGAATTTCTCCGTTTATGGTATAGTCGTAAGTGATTGGTTTTTTTTTTTTATCCAAAATATATATTTTATTAAGGCTCATATGGCGTCAGCCTAACGGGGCCGGGAGTTCAATATTTTGACAATGTTTGCTTAGACTATGGTAGTAATATGTAACCGATTACTCGCGGTTGACTCGAGGTTAGTATTACAAGTGTTCTCATAATTGGTATGTCGCAGTCTTCGATGCTCTGTACGTGTGCCCGACACGGGATACTTCTTATTGGGATGCAGCTGACCATTAATCAGCAACGCCCCCCTAGTATGTACCCCATATCTAGCGTGGTGCGTCTTCTCGACTCGAGGAATCCAGGATAGAATGGTCACTAACCGGCGCAATCATCAGCTCGTGTAGAGTTGTCATGAGCGGTACAACCTTTGGCTCTTGTTGAATCATCAGTGGACTGCACAACCTTTAGCCCGTGTATCTGTAAAGAGTGTGTGTATGTATTGCCGCGACTAAGTAAAAGTTTATCGATCGGATAGGAGGGATATAAAACGGGGACACAACGAAGGAAACATCATTAAACGTTGACATCGGCGTTTCTGAGGAACAGGTATAGATGAAGCAGAAGATCAGGATCCCGGCTACCTAAGATATCCCGGACGGGGATATCCGATTGTCTGCATTGTGCTCTCAGTGCTTTAGATAGCTGAGAGCGAGCAGCATGGAACCGGATACACGACCAGACAACATGCTCGATGTCGTGGTAGCCATCGCCACAATCACAAAGATTGTTTGCTGCGAGCCCAATGCGATAGAGATGCGCGTTTAGGTTGTAGTGATTGGACATAAGCCGAGATATCACGCGAATGAAATCACGACCTACATTCAATCCCTTGAACCATGCACTCGTCGAGACCTTAGGGATAATCGTGTGTAACCAACGACCGAACTCATCACCACTCCACATGCGCTGCCAACTTACGAGCGTATACTGACGAGGAATGTGAAAAAATCATTATAAGCAATTTGCCTTTCAAAAAGTGTGCCTTCTGAAGCGCCCACCTTAGCTAGCGAGTCCGCTTTCTCATTCCCCGGAATCGAGCAATGAGAGGGAACCCATGCTAAGGTATTCTTGAATAATTTTTCGACCAAAACACTCAATAGTTGTCTTATTCTTGTTAGGAAATAAGATGAGCGTTTATCAACTTTCATTGAGCGGATTGCCTCTATTGAGCTGAGACTGTCTGAAAAAATAAAATAATGGTCGATGGGCAGTGTTTCAATGATCCCTAGAGCATAGTATATCGCACCCAGTTCAGCGACATACACGGAACAAGGATCTTTGAGTTTGAAAGAGGCACTGGAATTTTCATTGTCCACTGGCTTCGGCATCCCGTTTATGAATGAACTGTCAGTAAAGAACATTTTATCAGATCTAACTTTCCCATATTCTGCCGAAAATATCGGCGGAATAGAATCGGAGCGTAGGTGATCTGGGATTCCATGGTAAGTGATTGGTTGTTTGACGCGATAATATGACATTTCCAAGCATTTGGGAATACTGATCGTAAGCTTGTTTCGACGGCACCAGTCAGTAAATATATTCAATAACGACTGAAAACGCATATAATCCTCAACAGTCCGCACGATGAAATACAACTTCAGATAATCCGCATACGCTATCTTACATCCATCTCCAAGTGCAAGCAATACGTCGTTAAAGTACAAATTGAACAGCAAGGGACCAAGATTGCTACCCTGCGGCACACCTGACATATTCGTAAAACTCGAAGAAGTAGTAGAATCCAATTTGACACGCAAACACCTATCGGTCAGATATGAGCGAAGCCATGACGTTAACCTTTCTGACACGCCAATTTTTGAAAGTTTTCCCAACAAGATATCATGGTTGATGGTATCGAAGGCTGCTTTGAGGTCGGTGCAGATGACATCTACTTGGGCCCCATTTTCCAATTGCTCAAAACAGATCGTTGTAAAACTAAGTAAATTAGTGGTAACCGAACGTCCAGGCATGAAGCCATGTTGATCACTGGAGATGTAGCATTTGGTGCGCTCGAGAATGATGCTGCTCACAATTATTCCAAACAATTTCGGGGCAGATGAAAGATTAGTTATCCCTCTATAGTTTTTAACATCTCGTTTGTCACCTTTCTTGTGAACCGGTACCATAAAAGACTCCTTCCAGATTGTTGGAAATTTCGACTTCACGAGAGATTTGTTAAATATTTTACGGAGCGGCTCAACAAGAGCTCCATTTGTACGGCAATACACAGCAGATGGAATGCCATCTGGTTCAGGTGAGAAGGTTCATTTGATTCTCTTGACTGCATTATTTGACTAGATCCACCGGAACATCCGCAACAGCTGAGATAACGTCCTCCGAATTAACTGATTCCGAAGTAAACACTGAAGAAAAAAGTATGGCAAAAAGCTCACATTTCTCCTCGCCGAACGATGATTCAACATCATCTAAAAATATGCTGGGAGGCATAGTCGAGTTCTTCCGTTTAGAGTTTACATAGCTCCAAAAGCTCTTTGGGTTTCGCCTGAGATTAGTTTAGAAATGTACGATTTGTAGAGCGACGAGTTTAGATTACGGTAACTCGCTGCACGATAAGCGTAAAATACGTTTATTTGCCAAGCAACGGTTACGTCGAAGTCTGCGTTGCGAAGTATTTCGTTTCCGTTTCAATTTTCGTAACAGCAAGGTGCTCCAGGCAGGAGGAACAGCAAGTCGACGAGTTGGAACATTCGAATTCATCCAATTATTTAGCACGGAACACAACGTTTCAGCCATTTCATCAACATTCAGTCCATCGAGAAGATCATTAACGCCAGTCAAGAAGTCATCTAGAGCGAGGAAATCAATCTTCCTGTAATCCAATGCAAGCTCAACATTTTCATTCACATTATGCGACTGTGCACAATAGTCAACCAAAGGTGGAAAGGAGATGACAAGAGATGGCAGAAGTGACGAAACGAATCTCGAGATTTCGATAAGCAAATAAGAGGAACAGAAGAACAAGTCGAGAATTCGCCATATGATGAAATTATAATCGCACATACTGTGGATGAGTACTTAACACTCCTATACTCGCGCATTGGTCTGTCAGACCGAGAAATCAATAATTCGTTCATTTCTCAGAAAATATCAACACTACGACTTTGCGATTCTCTCTAGCTTTGTTATTCGTCGTTCGTCATCGTTTAGCGTATCGCATGTGTTGATACAAAGGGGACATGTGTCACTTTTTTAACACTTTCGGTCTGACACACCGACGCGAGTATAGGAGTAACTTTTTTGGACAAGTGTCTTTTTTGACGTAGGACTACGTCTAACCGGAAGATATAGGGGATGAAATGGAAATCTAGGCACTGAACAAGTAGGAAAAAATGCAAGATTTGAAACGCTTATAACTCGAGCATTTCTCAATAGATCGCAAAGGTTTTTGCATCAATTGATAGGAAATATATCTACGCATCTATCATAACGAATAACATTTCATTTTTCTTGAGATAAATAATTGAATAATTGTGAAATATCAAGCATTGTCAAAATGCACTATGTGCCCATTTTTTATTGGTCCATTTTGTACTCCTCAAATCGTACCGACCAAAACGGGCAACCAGAGCAGCAGCGAAATAGAATGAAGCACGATTGGAAAGGAAAAAGAAAAAAATGAACGAAACATTGGTCGCAGTCTCACACATGCGTAATTCTCGAGCCAGCCAGTCAGCTTAAAAATCCCCGCTCCGCTGCCGTAACGATCATTCTCATTCAAACCGTACACCACATCAGTTCGCATCACAACACATCAACAAACCAACCCAAGCAGCTATGTCTGGACATGGTAAAGGAGGAAAAGTGAAGGGAAAGGCAAAATCCCGCTCGAACCGTGTTGATCTGTAGTTCCCCGCAAGGGTAGCTAGGCCGAGCGCGTTAGTACCAGTGCACCAAAAAGGAAGGAAGGAAGGTCTTGTATTATAGAGACTTTAAACTTTTGCAGTTCATTCGTCTCTAGCCTTGAGAAAGGCCCTTTGAAAACTCTACTCTACTTTTACTCCAGCGCTACCACCTCCACCCTCTTGCCTTGAGAAAGGCACTCGATCCCTCGCCGTTCAGCTCGTCCAGCAACGATGTTGTCCAGTCGGTGTCCACACAAAGAATGAGTGCACCAGTCCACCTAGCCGCCGTTATATAGTTTCGGCCGCCGAAGTGATCGAGTTAGCTGGCAAAGCTGCTCGCGACGATAAGAAAACCCGCATTCGGAACAGAACACATTCGGTTCGGTGGACATCAAGACAACAGGCAGTTGCAGCGAGTGGCGAGTGGCAAACGCAATCGCAAAACGGCATCAGGTAGCAGAAAACTAAAGTTTTTTCTTCATACAAACTGCTTTGGTGGCAAATCCAGAACAAGGCGGCATCGAGGGCGTTCCTAATGGTTTTTTTCAAAACCACGAGTACTAAGTTTTCTAAATTGGAACCATTCCATAAAACAAGGCGCTTTTCAGGGCCATTAAACCTTCCAAAAAAGAGTTTAGGAAATACAGTTCAATGCTTTCTAAAACAATATTCAAAATAATAATAAAACACAAATTGATTTTTTCATAATTTGTTTGCCAGAATATGATGGGTATGTGAATTTGGCAGTTGTTCTGAGCTTATTGATTTTCACCAATTCATAAATTGCTTCTAGATTGAAAGTACAGTAATCTACACTTATCTCGACATTTAGCTAATTGGACGGATCTGTAATGCGACATATTTAGTTGGGCATTTTTGTAAACATAGAGTTCGGGGTCCAAATTATGACCCCACATTGAAAGTCGACACTGTACCACTGTCATCGCAAATGTTCAATTACAGGTTAAAATTACCTCCAATCCGATACTGAGTGGTAGTAATGCGACGTGCCATTGAATGTAATTTACTGTAAAATATGTCACAAGCTGGATGGGAAGAAATTTTCCAACTGTGAAAGCTGTGGCGAGTGGCAAATGCAATCGCTAAACAGAAAGGTTTAGCCGAACAAGATGGGGATATCGAGTGATAACAAAACAATAAACTCTTTAGATTGAAGATAATTTTGTGATCCTGAAAAGGACCCTTTTTAGCCTGCATGTGAATCCAACGAGCGAACAAATCGTAATGAATGTATTTTTTTGCCATCGCTCCCTTTTAAGGCTTATTCGTTCGTCTCGTTGGACTCGCCCCTCTGGCTGAGTCTGCCGATTTGTCTCTATCCTGTGAGTGTGTACCGCTAGAGTATAAAACACGCGGACCCCAAAAAATATCTTATTTTCTATCAAACCGTAAACCCGTGTGGTTGTACGGCATCGGCCTCGTGGACGTAACAAAGGAGGACAAGTTAAGAGAAAGGCAAAGTCTCACTCGAACCGTGCAGGTCTCCAGTTCCCTGTTGGTCGCATTCACTGATTGCTCCGCAAGGGTAACTAGGCCGAACGGATTGGTGCCGGAGCACCAATATACCTAGCAGCGATTATAGAGTTTCGGCCGTCGGAGTGCTCGAGTTGGCTTGCAAAACTGCTCACGACAATCAGAAAACCCGCATCAAGAACAGAGCAGCTTCGGTTCGGCGCTCATCAAGGCAACAATTAGTTTCAGTGAGTGGCAAAGTGTTTCTCCGGCACGTCGCATTAAATGTAATTTACTGAACAACATGTCACAAGCTGGATGGGAAGAAATTTTCCAACTGTGAAAGCTGTGGCGAATGGCAAACGCAATAGCTAAACAGGAAGGTTTAACCGAACAAGATGGGAATATCGAGTGATAACAAAAAAACAACACCAAAGGTTCTGTTCAGAACCATCAACATATTCATAAAGAGTAAATAGTAAACTAATCCATTTTCAGGTATATAGGTAGGTATTCACGTAGGAGAAGAAAATAAAACAATATATTTAACAAAAGCTGTCCCCTTTGTATAGTCCTACGTCACTCCGGTTATGTCCCCGACATTACCCACCCGTCTTTTTCATATTCAGAATATTGTTAAAAAAATGTATAAATTAATGTTAGTGGCGTGGAATATTTATTAAGTATAATGCATAAGATCACTACCGGACTATTCTTATTTGATTTTAGTCCCTTTTGTAACTGGATTGAACGGATCCATATATTAACTATTCGTCGATATATTTGTCGTTAGATTAATACGTTTAAAAGCAAAATATAAATATTTTTTTTTTTTTTTTATCCAAAATATATATTTTTATTAAGGCTCATATGGCGTCAACCTGACGGGGCCGGGAGTTCAATATTTCGACAATGTTTGCCTTATAACTATGTTAGTAATATGTAACCGATTACTCGCGGTTGGCTCGAGGTTAGTATTACAAGTGTTTTCGTAATTGTGATGTTGCTGTCTTCAATGATCTGTACCTGTGCCCGACACGGGATACTTCCTATTGGGATGCAGCTGACCATTAATCAGCAACGCCCCCCTAGTCTGTACCCCATATCTAGCGTGGTGCGTCTTCTCGAGGAATCCAGGATAGAATGGTCACTAGCCGGCGCAATCATCAGCTCGTGTAGAGTTGTCATGAGCGGTACAACCTTTGGCTATTGTTGAATCATCAGTGGACTGCACAATATTTGACTTTCGTATAGTTATTCGCTAATATAATGGTCATACATATACACACTTGTGAAAGAATTTCACTTGTGGAAGAAATGTAAACAGTAAACTATGAACTAATCGGTGGCTTATGGAAATTTTTAACAGTTACAGTTTCGGGGATATTTTTTTTATAATGGACAATATCGATAAGAAAACAAGAAAAAGAAAAGGAAGTTCCTAGAAATCCTTTTATATCATCTTTTTATACCCCATCTAAAAAAAAGACATTAATTCTTAGTTTCCCAAGAATACAGAGACAAAGAATATTAGAAATATGCAAACTTTATATTCCAGAACCTTCGTCATCTGGTAATTATTTAGAAGGTCGTTATACATTCTTCTCTCAAAAAATGTATAATAAAATAAAAGACCCGAAAAACGCGCAACAACTACATGAAATGTAAAAAATATGTTTGTTTCGAGCATGCAGTTATGCTATGTTCTGATTCTTACTCCAATGAAACCGCAATCGATTAATACGTTTTTATGTTATTTTCTAGCTCTTTATACTTCCCGGAATTAAATTCAGTTACTTACTTTTAATTAATAACAATGAACAATTCGAATTTCGTTATTTGTGTTGGAGTATCAAAAATTACTCTGTTTTGAAGAGGCTGAATTAGATGACTATTAAAACATAATAAAGACAAAGAAAACATGTTGTTGGAGTTTTTTCATTCAATCATACCCTCTTCTTCAAATAAACGCCAATAAAGACTGAAAAATACACAATGGCAACAATACAGAGACGTTCAATTTTCGGTCTGTGACACCGTGCGCGAGTTCACGTGGTATGATTTTGCACGCGAGTACAGGAGGGTTAAGTGGTACCTCTCGTGTTCATGATCTCCGTTGGATCGCAAAAAGATTGTGAAGCTTTCATGATATTATCAAAGTTACCTCGGATAGCTTTGACTGCACGTTAGTGGATGATTAATGCTTTTCAACGGACCTTATTCCCGTATCCACTTACACTTACGTTTCCACTACGCTTACATCTTACTTCACTTGTTTGCGTTTCCACCGATCGTGAAGTGTAAAAATGAACTTCGTGTAGAATGTGGAGTGGATACCAACATGACCTTGTGTTCATTTCCGATGTCGTTTCTAATGGCGCGTTTACATTTGGGAGATCTATAGCTATAGATGGATTTATTCACACGAAAATAGACGTAAACGGAATGAATATATATGATACACTTCTTCGAGGTATATATAACCACTATGGATAGAATAAATTCAGGCATATGTAAACGCTGGTGAATTTCTCTTTGGTGAGAAATCACTAAAGTTGGATGCAGTTCTACTTCAGGTGAATAAATTCACCGAAAATATATTCATATATATAATATATTCAGTATATAAGTTCGCGTTAGTGTAAACGGTCGATGCGATTTCTATAAATCTCATAATCTCTCATCAATCTCATCACCCACCATAATAGAAACGTCAGTTGTATTTTGTTTTGTTTATCCTCGAGTTGTGTCGATACACCCAGAAAATGGATTACTAAAAAAAAGCTTCCAAATCTTTTGTAATTCAAACAGTAGAATGTACATATTTTCTGTAAATATTACCAATCGTTTGTAAAATGAATGTCAGATGCAATACACATTCCTACCAATGATTGATTCATTTCACTTCGCGGTGTTAGTAACTTTTACGATTGTCATTACTGGCGACCGCGAAGAAAATAAATTTATTAGCCTAATTACCGAGTTGTTAATTGAGTTGCAAGGCACTACTTTCCGATATTGATTTAATCACAGAAGAAGGTCGTATTAACTCAGATTCGGGATAGGTAAGTAATATTCGTGAAAATCAATTCAATTTATGTTCTTTAATTAATATTTATACATATTGGATAGCAATGATTTGTGCTCGTCTGCTCTGGGAGAATGGGAAGACATTACTTCAATAGTAAGGAATCTGGGTACTTCGATACACAAAAACGAGCCCTGTCGAGTCCTAGTTCTACCTGTTGGATTCGGTCAAGGACAACTTCATAAACGTTTTGCAGACGATTGTGATTGGTGGTTCAATCAACTAGATGTTTTCCGGATTCGTCACGACGCAGGTTGCGCGTCAAGTCAATGTTGCAACGGTGCATAAAGCTAGCTTCACTTAATGCCATCTGGGTTTTGTCAGTTTCATGATATCTCCCGAATGTGTTTGGCTGAGAAGTAATTACAAGCTGGTCCTGGGAGAGGGTAATGGTGAGAATTGAGTAGTCTGTCGTAGCTATTCATAGTAATAACTGTGTATTTTTTCCTAATTTGTAGCCATGGATCAGACCCAATCGAAGCAGGACCAGATGTCGATAGTTAAGATAGTTCAATAAATAATTTAGATAGTTCAATAAATATTTTAAATAGTTTAGAAAGTTCAATAAATGAATAAAGATGCATACAAAAGCTCAATAAATGCATAACAATATATGCATAAAGGTAGGGTTAACATAACATGTTGTATATGTTAAACGAACGTTGAACCGACTGCTTATACTGGGTTATACTGGCCAATTTGACATCATATCGCGTAATATGTACGAAAAATTCGTATTGCAAACATTTATTAAATATTGGTAATATTTACCAAAAAGCTCGTAATGTATACCAACTTTTCGGGAGAGTGTATGACTGTTTACACAAAAGAGAGCGTGAAGTGTAAATCAGAATAACATCGGTGGATGAACTCGGTGTATTGATAATGAATTCTAACAAATGTTTACAGTGGCGTGTATTCCAGAATAAGGTTGTACTCACTACACATTGTTTTCACGTGTAGTGTATTCAGGAATAAGGCCCAACATCTAGAATATTCCCTAATTGTCAATTATATTTCGATTTGATATGACATTCTTGAATTTGCGGGGAATTTTGGAATATTCTTAATTTAATGTTTATTAGTGTCTTCATTTGTATCTCTTCTAATTGCGGTGGGCATGTTTGAGTACTGTGGAGACTACTGCGAAATGAAATGAATTAAGTTATCTATTATATTACACCACCAATCCAAATATTTTTGTACAACAATTAATGGCTTGGGCCATTTTACCCCACTATTTCAATCTCAATTTTTCGGTTGCAAATTTTCACATAGCAAATCAATTTTGTTTTTTTTTGAAGAAAAAAAATATTATATTTGCGAAAAAATACAGTCAGTTTTCAGTTCCGTTCTTAAGCAAATTGCAATGGATTCAAATAGGGAACAAATAAGGGTCTTGCACCTGCAAGGATTGACTAACATCGAGATCAGGAGGAAGCTGTCATATCTGAATTTAAGCCGATTATTCGTCTACAGGAACATCAAGCGTTTCAAGGATACAGGAACGGTTGTTCCCAAGAAGAAACCTGGTAAAAATCGGAGTGTTCGGACTCCAGAGGTCATCAAAGCAGCGAAGGAACGTTTCCGGCGAAATCCAACCCGTTCGGTAAGAAAAATGGCGAGTGAAATGAACATGAGCCATACCTCCATGCAGAATGTTATCAGAAAGGACGAAATGTCTGTTCTAAATTACTTACATGTCAACTTTTTTATGTTTTCATTAGAAAATATCAAGTAAATTGTTGAAAAAAAATTAATTGACGCTTAAAGTTTTTATGTGTAAATTATAGCGATTTACATGCTATGCTAACTTTTTTGTATTTATAAACATGTCAAACGCGAGAATTGACTCACAAAAATGTTACGAGTGAAACATATTTTTTTCAGGGGTCTCCAACGAAAAAAGCCTTATATTGCAGAAATTATACTTGATAGAAAACTGACGTCTTTGACGAAAGTTCATATTTTAATAAGATCTAACACTTTCTCGAATACACTGTATCGCTATCTTGACTTTAAACAAAATTAGGATTAGTTGCAATTTTTCAAAGAACACACGAAACAGTTGTTGTTAGAAGAACTGTTTTCCCTGTTAAAGTACCCATCTTCCGATGTACGGACCGATTGCTGGAAATTGTAAGGGCTATTCATATTTTTTTAAGATTTAAAAAAAAAATTTTTGAGAAAAATGAGTTTTAATATCTAAAATATTTTTGTTTTCAGTGATTTTTTTCATTTTTTTCGATATTTTTTATGAAAATTTAAACATTTTTTTACATTTCATCCGTTGATCAGAATTTTGTAGGTATCATAGTTTTTGAGTTACTTATTTTTGTAAAAAAATGAGAAAAAAATTTGGTCCTTTTCAAAAAGTAGACTAATTTTTTTTGAAGTTTTCAAGTATGCAAAGTTGCTTCAATGACCCATGTCTTTACACTAACAACGTTTCACTGCTCTCTGAGATGGTGCTGCCAACTCCTAAGACCAGTTGTCACGAAGTTCGTCAAAATTTTGTTCGGTGAATTATTTTATTTATTTTTTTTGTAGGAGGTTCAATCGATTTCTTACATCACATGATGTGTTCTTGCGTCGAAGTAATACTGAAGAAAACTTTACATATTTCGGTTTTTTTGTACGTTTTTGACGTAGGACTACGTCTAACCGGAAGAAATAGGGGGTGAAATGGAAATCTAGGCACTGAACAAGTAGGAAAAAATGCAAGGTTTGGAACGCTTATAACTCGAGCATTTCTCAATAGATCGCAAAGGTTTTTGCATCAATTGATAGGAAATATATCTACGCATCTATCATAACGAATAACATTTCATTTTTCTTGAGATAAATAATTGAATAATTGTGAAATATCAAGCATTGTCAAAATGCACTATGTGCCCATTTTTTATTGGTCCATTTTGTACTCCTCAAATCGTACCGACCAAAACGGGCAACCAGAGCAGCAGCGAAATAGAATGAAGCACGATTGGAAAGGAAAAAGAAAAAAATGAACGAAACATTGGTCGCAGTCTCACACATGCGTAATTCTCGAGCCAGCCAGTCAGCTTAAAAATCCCCGCTCCGCTGCCGTAACGATCATTCTCATTCAAACCGTACACCACATCGGTTCGCATCACAACACATCAACAAACCAACCCAAGCAGCTATGTCTGGACATGGTAAAGGAGGAAAAGTGAAGGGAAAGGCAAAATCCCGCTCGAACCGTGTTGATATGGAGTTCCCCGCAAGGGTAGCTAGGCCGAGCGCGTTAGTACCAGTGCACCAGTCCACCTAGCCGGCGTTATATAGCTTCGGCCGCCGAAGTGATCGAGTTAGCCGGCAAAGCTGCTCGCGACGATAAGAAAACCCACATTCGGAACAGAACACATTCGGTTCGGTGGACATCAAGACAACAGGCAGTTTCAGCGAGTGGCGAGTGGCAAACGCAATCGCAAAACGGCATCAGGTAGCAGAAGAAAAAAGTTTGTTCTTTGTACAAACTGCTTTGGTGGCACATCCAGAACAAGGCGGCATCAAGGGCGTTCGAAATGGTTTTTTTTTCAAAACCACGAGTACTAAGTTTTCTAAATTGGAACCATTCCATAAAACAAGGCGCTTTTCAGGGCCATTAAACCTTCCAAAAAAGAGTTTAGGAAATAAAGTTCAATGCGTTCTAAAACATTATCCAAAATAATAATAAAACACAAATTGATGTTTTCATAATTTGTTTGCCAGGATCTGATGAGTATGTGAATTTGGCAGTAGTTCTGAGCTTATTGATAGTTGGGGACTTTCAAGATTATGCAATTTTCACCAACTCATAAATTGTTTCCAGATTAAATGTACAGTAATTTACAATTAGTTCGACATTTAGCTAATTGGACGGACATGTAATGCGACTTATTTAGTTGGACATTTTTGTAAACATAGAGATCCAAATTATCACCCCACATTGAAAGTCGACACTGTACCACTGTCATCGCAAATGTTCAATTACAGGTTAAAATCGCCTCCAATGCGACACTGAGTGGCGCTTCGGTACGTTGCATTGGATGTAATTTACTGTAAAATATGTCACAAGCTGGATGGGAAGAAATTTTCCAACTGTGAAAGCTGAGGCGAGTGGCAAATGCAATCGCTAAACAGAAAGGTTTAGCCGAACAAGATGGGGATATCGAGTGACAACAAAACAATAAACTCTTTAGATTGAAGATAATTTTGTGATCCTGAAAAGGACCCTTTTTAGCCTGCATGTGAATCCAACGAGCGAACAAATCGCAATGAAGGTATTTTTTTGCCATCGCTCCCTTTTAACGCTCATTCGTTCGTCTCGTCGGACTCGCCCCTTCTGGCTGAGTCTGCCGATTTGTCTCTATCCTGTGAGTGTGTACCGCTAGAGTATAAAACACGCGGACCCCAAAAAATATTTTATTTTCTTGCAAACCGTAAACCAGTGTGGTTGTACGGCATCGGCCTCGTGGACGTAACAAAGGAGGACAAGTTAAGAGAAAGGCAAAGTCTCACTCGAACCGTGCAGGTCTCCAGTTCCCTGTTGGTCGCATTCACTGATTGCTCCGCAAGGGTAACTATGCCGAACGGATTGGTGCCGGAGCACCAATATACCTAGCAGCGATTATAGAGTTTCGGCCGTCGGAGTGCTCGAGTTGGCTTGCAAAACTGCTCACGACAATCAGAAAACCCGCATCAAGAACAGAGCAGCTTCGGTTCGGCGCTCATCAAGGCAACAATTAGTTTCAGTGAGTGGCAAAGTGTTTCTCCGGCATGTCGCATTAAATGTAATTTACTGAACAACATGTCACAAGCTGGATGGGAAGAAATTTTCCAACTGTGAAAGCTGTGGCGAATGGCAAACGCAATAGCTAAACAGGAAGGTTTAACCGAACAAGATGGGAATATCGAGTGATAACAAAAACACAACACCAAAGGTTCTTCTCAGAACCATCAACATATTCATAAAGAGTAAACAGTAAACTAATCCATTTTTCAGGTAGATAGGTAGGTATTCACGTAGGAGAAGAAAATAAAACAATATATTTAAAATATATATTTAACAAAAGCTGTCCCCTTTGTATAGTCCTACGTCACTCCGGTTATGTCCCCGACATTACCCACCCGTCTTTTTTAAGATTATGAAGTACCTTCCCCACAAATGCGTTTTAAAACGTATTTTCACCCAATAAAGTTCTAGAAAATCAAATAAGATTGTATGTAGGTGGAGGTTAATAAATTTAGCTGCCATTTGATACAAAAACATTACCGTAAGGTTGTTTTCTAAAGACATGAATAATTATCAAAGTTGCTATTCGATTCTTCGAACAACTGCTCGTTGATGAATTAAGTGTCAGTTAGAGGCGAATGAATTGCAGCCTTTTGAATAAAAACAAGGAAGGACGGAAGGAAGTGTCAGTCTCAGCATTAACATGCAATGTAGGCTGCTCTGAACTTATTGAATATCTTCTTCTTCTTCTTCAATGGCACTAACGTTCCTAGAGGAACTTCGCCGTCTCAATGTAGTATTACTTGCGTCATTTTTATTAGTACTTAGTTGACATTTCTATGCCAAATAACACGCCTTGAATGCATTCTGAGTGGCAAGCTCTAGAATACGCGTGATCACAGTGCAAGTCGGAGGAAATTTCTTTGACGAAAAAATCCCCCGACCAGAACGGGAATCGAACCCGAACACCCGGCATGTTAGTTATGACGCTTATTGAATATACATGATAGAATGATACCTGATGGTAGCTACGGTTGTTTTCGCAATACTATGGATATATTCAAATTGTGCTTTGGTATTGGGCTTTACTTGCGCCTAATAGACGGAAAAACTTGGGGAACAAAAACTGAGCCAATAATGCTTGACATTATACAGTTGCGCAATAGTTCTGTTTTTATTGTGATAGATGAGTAGAAATGTTACCAATCAATTGATCAAACATCTTTGTGATCTATCAAGAAATAGTCGTTCGAAATAGGTTCACGTTAGACGTAGTCCTACGTTAAATTTTCTTTTATTAAAAAAACACCCCAAACGCTATGAACGACGTGTTTTAGTTAACGTATTCTTATATTCATTATATCGTTCGCAAACAACTGAAAAAAAAACCATTTTATATGACTGATCTTCGAAAAAAAAAAACAGAACAGCCCACTTTATACACGAATCACACTTTGAAACTGTTTTGAAACTTACGTCACGAAGAAGCCAATAAAGGTTTCCAAAATTATTGACGTAGGACTACGTCTAACCGGAAGATATAGGGGGTGAAATGGAAATCTAGGCACTGAACAAGTAGGAAAAAATGCAAGATTTGGAACGCTTATAACTCGAGCATTTCTCAATAGATCGCAAAGGTTTTTGCATCAATTGATAGGAAATATATCCACGCATCTATCATAACGAATAACATTTCATTTTTCTTGAGATAAATAATTGAATAATTGTGAAATATCAAGCATTGTCAAAATGCACTATGTGCCCATTTTTGATTGGTCCATTTTGTGCTTCTCAAATCGTACCGACCAAAACGGGCAACCAGAGCAGCAGCGAAATACAATGAAGCACGATTGGAAAGGAAAAAGAAAAAAATGAACGAAACATTGGTCGCAGTCTCACACATGCGTAATTCTCGAGCCAGCCAGTCAGCTAAAAAATCCCCGCTCCGCTGCCGTAACGATCATCCTCATTCAAACCGTACACCACATCGGTTCGCATCACAACAAATCAACAAACCAACCCAAGCAGCCATGTCTGGACATGGTAAAGGAGGAAAAGTGAAGGGAAAGGCAAAATCCCGCTCGATCCGTGTTGATCTGGAGTTCCCCGCAAGGGTAGCTAGGCCGAGCGCGTTAGTACCAGTACACCAGTCCACCTAGCCGGCGTTATATAGTTTCGGCCGCCGAAGTGATCGAGTTAGCTGGCAAAGCTGCTCGCGATGATAAGAAAACCCGCACTCGGAACAGAACACATTCGGTTCGGTGGACATCAAGACAACAACAGGCAGTTGCAGCGAGTAGCGAGTGGCAAACGCAATCGCAAAACGGCATCAGGTAGCAGAAGAAAAAAGTTTGTTCTTTATACAAACTGCTTTGGTGGCAAATCCAGAACAAGGCGGCATCGAGGGCGTTCGAAATGGTTTTTTTCAAAACCACGAGTACTAAGTTTTCTAAATTGGAACCATTCCATAAAACAAGGCGCTTTTCAGGGCCATTAAACCTTCCAAAAAAGAGTTTAGGAAATACAGTTCAATGCTTTCTAAAACAATATCCAAAATAATAATAAAACACAAATTGATTTTTTCATAATTTGTTTGCCAGGATATCTGCCACTTATCTCGACATTTAGCTAATTGGACGGACCTGTAATGCGACATATTTAGTTGGACATTTTTGTAAACATAGAGTTCGGGGTCCAAATTATGACCCTACATTGAAAGTCGACACTGTACCACTGTCATCGCAAATGTTCAATTACAGGTTAAAATTACCTCCAATCCGACACTGAGTGGTGGTAATGCGACGTGCCATTGAATGTAATTTACTGTAAAATATGTCACAAGCTGGATGGGAAGAAATTTTCCAACTGTGAAAGCTGTGGCGAGTGGCAAACGCAATAGCTAAACAGGAAGGTTTAACCGAACAAGATGGGAATATCGAGTGATAACAAAAACACAACACCAAAGGTTCTTTTCAGAACCATCAACATATTCATAAAGAGTAAACAGTAAACTAATCCATTTTTCAAGTAGATAGGTAGGTATTCACGTAGGAGAAGAAAATAAAACAATATATTTAAAATATATATTTAACAAAAGCTGTCCCCTTTGTATAGTCCTACGTCACTCCGGTTATGTCCCCGACATTACCCACCCGTCTTTTTTTTTATAACTAGGTAATACTAACGGTTCCGTCGATTTCAGAAGCTTAAGATGGATCTCACCATCTTGATTACACCAAAAAGAGATAATCAACTTCTGTTCATAGTGATTAGGCCGTATTATTGGTTTTAATGGTTATCCTGACCATATAACGATTTTTTGGTTTGGGATTCTCGAAATAAACACAAAAAATTTGCTTTCTTTCGTACCTGGCGAGCAAAATTTCGTAAGTGTTTTTGTTTTGTTTTTTTTTTCTGTCTTCCATTCAGTTAATATGATGCCCAGGGCCCGAAATCTTCGACGGTGAAAAATGAAGACCGACTCTACTCTCAGTAGCTCCGCTTCGACTAGTGCTGCTTCGGCAGTCACCGCCAACAAAAAAATGACTTGACTCTAGAAATGAATTGACTAGTGTTGACTAGCGAGGATGACTGGTGAACTAGTCCAGTCAGTGGTTATTTCAACTGACTTGACTAATGAATACAAATCTGCCTCTTCATTCAACTGACTTCAATCCACATTTCCATTTCACCTTGACACTAATTTTGTCCCCCCGTATGCAATCTTATTGTACATTCATACAAAGAGGATCGAAAACTTAATTCCTGATGCAAAAAAGTAGTTACCCCATCAATGGACGGTTTATTTTCTACCCATCGCGAACTCAAACCAACGAACTTAGACATTTATCAAGTATGCTATAAAGGTAAGTGCACCCGTGGCCGAGTGGTTAGCGTCTCACATTATCATGCCGGGTGTTCGGGTTCGATTCCCGTTCTGGCCGGGGGATTTTTCGTCAAAGAAATTTCCTTCGACTTGCACTGTGGTCATGCGTATTCAAGAGCTTGCCCCTCGGAATACATTCAAGGCGTGTTATTTGGCTTAAGAAATCTCGACCAAGTATTAATAAATGACGTTAGTTAATGCATACGTTGAGACGGCCCGTATTTATTACAAGGGAACGTTAACGCCATTCAAGAAGAAGAAGAAGCTATAAAGGTCCTCGCATTAGTATTAGTTAGTCTTAGGCGTGCAAAATAGCGCACACACAATACGCTATTTTATACGTGTGAGTAATTTCCGTGTAAATAAATAATAAGAATTTCGAAAAATTCATCGGAAGACAAATTCTTGGAACTCAAATCATCTTCAATACTCTAATTTTTCGAAAATCAAACATTATTGCATATTGTATTGCATAACTAAACTAATTTGTTTTCTTGATATTTGCTTGTCTGTTGCCATATACAAAAGTATTGTTTGAGCTATTGGAATTGTGTAAATCCTAAATTCCTCGAAATCGTTCTTCTGAATGCAGTACTTTTTCCTCGCAGTAAAGCCATCAATCTCGAACGAAAAGGAACTCAAAATATGACATTCACTCCTTATACCTTCTTCTCCGAGCTGGACTGAATGAAAATATCGAAGGGTAACCAACCCCTGGGCGCACTTGTTTGGGTTAACTTCGCACACCTGGGGACCAGTTTCGTTCGACGCTGGACATAAACAATTTAAGTAAATTTTACGATTTCTGGATGATTATTGAAGCCTCGGGTGCACACAAACACACACAATGCCACGCCGGAGAGGTGTTCAACCCGAAGCAAAAAGAATATAATGTTGATGAAATAATAAAAGAAACGTAAGCGGGGAGGATGTGAAGGAACTTCAATTCGATTCCCACGTGGCTTGCAAAACTTTGAAATGCGCCCAGTGTAAGAGTAAAAAAAAAGTGGATCTATAAAGTGCCAGAGAAAGAGAGTCCCATAAAAAGGGAGTTCTGCACAAAGTGCAATAAAATTTTAGTCCAACTATCGCAGCTGGGGAGGAAAATACCTCGAGGAAAAACGAGTTAAAACTGGGTGACGAAATTGAATTGAATTTAGGTGCTCATTTCCGTGCTGAGCGTTGGCACCGTCGGAAATTTGCTGCAGATGATAAAATTGCAAGCATTCAGTGTTTAGGAAGCAGGACAAGGTTGTCTGGAAGTCAAGCGACAGGAAGATGAAAAAATACAGCGCCAGAGGGAAAAGTTTCTATAAAGGCAAATCTTTACTTAGCTACCAAAAAAAAAAAAAAACGACGATGTAATGAAACTTGGGTCGTTCTCACTTCTTGGTTAAATAGTTATTTGCCACTGGTTTAACTGCTTTTGTCGGATCGTTCCGCCGGGGGAAATTGGACAATTTCGTTTCCTTCCGTGAGTTTTTAAGTTGGTTTAAAAGCTGAAAGTTTGATTGGATCACAAGTAATATGAAGCATTAGGAACTCAATGAAAGGGGAACCATTTCGCGAACTGTTGAATCCTAAGGTGTACATCATTAAATATTTCGCCAGGAGGTAAGTTCCACTTAACCGTATAAGATGATTGTCCATCTTTGGAATGTATCTCTCTTTTATTGTAAACAAGACATAGTCTTATGAAAACTTCTCAACAATCAGAACAAAGCGCACACGTGTCACAAACAATCGAAGTGAAACTTTAGGATAACCCTATAACCCCACTCCTTGGTTGAGTTACGGTCGAGATGAGATTCCTTTGGTTTTGACCCAGCCCTTAAATTGTCATCGGGAGCACTATCTAATGTGCTTTTAATTAAAATCATCCACTCATTTAAGAGGATCTTGGATTTACCCGCCGAAAATCTTCTGCCCCGTCATCAAAGGATAATCATTCTCCGGCGGGTGGGGAGAGCAGAAAGAAAGGACAAACCGGGCCAAAGGAATTCCAGAATGCCAAGAATACCATTAGTTTTATGCTTCGATCATTAATTGACTTTAGGCCAGGATGGATTCTTTGTATCGTTTCCGCACCCGAAAGGGTCAAGCCCGGGAATGATTTGGCGGTTTCGTTTGCGAAAAGGATTCACCCCGTAGGATGAATAACTGAATGGATGCAGATAATGGATTTGGAATGTGAAATTATGCAAATGAAGCTGGCCCGGGGCATGGAAATGACTGTTTAATTTTCAGTGTGATTTGAGCAGAGTGGGATGGATTCTGCGGAAAGGGTTTTAACGGGATGATACTTTTGTTGCGATCATCCAAACTCAGTTCGTTTCCTTTCGAGAAAAGTGCTGAAATGCTTGAAATTTCTTCGCGGATAGTCATATGGGAGGCGTCTGGAAAACTGAAAAATAACTACTAGATGTACCGGTAAGTTTCTTCGGTTTTACAACAGATGGCGTAACTTGATTATTATTCCAGTGAATCAAATTTCCAGACATTCGTTGGAAAGCTACTGTCATTGCGCGTCTTTTTCAATATATGTTAAAAAGTTGAAGCGTAAACGACATAGTTTTCTGCCACTTCGAATATATCGTATTTCGTACCAACGAGAGTGTTTTTGCGGGGAGTGTGTGTTACTTCATTACTTCAATGTGAAGAAAAAAATTTATCGTGACCATGGTCCAACTGAGCGAACGTGTCAGACGCGGTTTGCACGGTTTAAAAGTGGTAGTTTTGACTTGGAAGACGAAGAACGTTCCGGACAGCCAAAAAAGTTTGAAGATGAAGAATTGGAGGCTTTACTCCGATCCGTCACAAACGCAACAAGAACTTGCAGATACACTTAGAGTAGCTCAGCAAACCATATCCGTTCGTTTAAAAGCAATGGGAATGATCCGAAAGATAGGACATTGGATAGGATATAGGTATTGTTGGAAAAACGCTCTCCCTTTAAATGTACTCATCTTCCGATGTGCGGATGACTTATTAGAATTTTCAAAGACTATTCATATATTTTTTTTAAAACTTTAAACCAACATGTGTTTGAGAAAAATTAATCTTAATGTTCAATTTTTTTTTCGATAATTTTTTTCAATTGTTGAATAATTTTTCAATTTAAACTTTCCTTCCCTTCCCTAGTTCCCTACATTTTATTTTCTTACCAACATTTTGTAGGTCTTATAACTTTTGAGTTAAATTTTTCTAAAAAAGTTTGAAAAACATAAAATTAAAAAAAAAATCACTCAAAAACTTTAAGACCTACAAAATGTTGGTTAGAGAATGAAATGTGGAAAAATCTTCAGATTTTCATTGGAAAATATCAAACAATTTGTTTTTCTAAAATTTCATGGAAAAAAAAAATTGGAAATCAAAATTCATCTTTTTTCAAAAATAGGTTTTTTTATGTTCTGATTAAAATAGATATGAATAGCCCTTACAATTACCAACAAGTCATTCATACATCGGAATATTGGCAGTTTTACAGAAAAAGAGTTTTTCCAACAATAACTTTTTCATGTTTTTTTTTCGAAAAATTACTATTGTTGTTCGACTCGTAACATCTTTATCGCAATTTACAAACTTTTATCCATTTTATCCATAGTTGACAGATGTTGAGAACATGTCAAACGCGAGAGTTACACACAAAAAAATTTGCGAGTAAAGTATTATTTTTTCAGGAGTCCCCATACAAAAATACCATGTATTCCAGAAACTCTAAAAGATCGAAAATTGTTGTCTTCGACAAAAGTTTATATTTTGATAAGATCTAAAACTTTGTCGAACACGCTATATCGCCATCTTAAATATAAACAAAATAAAGATTAGTAGTATTTTTTCAGTGAAAACATGAAACATGAATTTAAACAATTTCCTACTTTTTGTATTTTGACTAGAATTTTTTAGATGTTATACCTTTTAAGATATAAATTTTTGTAGAAAATAAAAAAAAGTTGGCCTCTTTCAAAAAGTAGTCTAATTTTTTCGAAGATTTCCAGTATGCGGAGTTGCTTAAATGTCCTTACATCCTTTTACACCTTTCACTGCTTTCTGAGATGGTGCTGTCAACTCCTAAGAAGAGTTGGCATGAAATCCATCAATTATGAAAACAAAAGCAATTTTTTTGCGCGCATTATAATTTATGATAGAAGCTCATTGCTAGCTTCTAGCTCATTGGATTTAATTCGATATGTCGATCATCTGAATCGGTTCAATAGTTCAGAAGCCATAGATTTTTGAAAAAAGTAATTTTTGAAGAACTTTAGAGCTCAATTAGTTCTGATACATGGAGCATTCGTTTATAGAGAGCTGAAGTTTCATTTCCAAACGATAAATTGGAGAATTTTTTTCTGACTTCATAAAAAATATCTGGATTGGATAATACAGAAACATAGCTAACGCAAAGATCTAAATTTGATAAACGTGTTCTTTCTAAGCAGACCGCAATTCTAAGCAGACCGCAATCATGGATAGAATTGTGATCGGTTTGGGGGAGAAATCCCATCAACAGCGTTTGTTAAAAGAGTAGGATTAAATTTTGGAAACGGTCGAAAGAATTTTTACCACCTGGGAATTGGAAAAGGCGAATGCTAAATCCCTTAGTGAAAATTTCTTCTACTAAAAGGATATCATCAATAGGAATTTTTTAGCGAAGCAAATATTAGTGGAGCATTTCGAGATAACAGTAAATCTCGACGTTTCATGCAATTTTATAACATTTTGGCATCAAAAGTATTTTTTTTTTTGAAAATCCCGATTTCATCCACGTTTTTCATTTCAAATCACAAACGTCATTACGACACTAGTAAATAAAGATCAATTGAGCTGGAATTTTGCACTGGGTGTTTCAATCTACATTTTGCAGGAAACGTTACATTCGGGTAAATGTTGCATTCGGGTGAGGGGAATTCAGGCGAATGCCTCTCGGGTGGATGTAATACAATCGTCAATGTAAAACATGCTTTTGCGTCTGTTTGTGGGCATGAGAGCGTACCTGTCTGTTTGCGTTTGTGTTAACGTGTTGACCGTTAATCAGTGAGCATTACTGCCGTTCTACGCATAGTTGTCCCATGTTACGTTTTGACGATTTAAACCTTTCTTCATAAAACGTTTTTTTGTGCATAATCTTACGAAAAAACACAAAAAAAATGTATAGTTTATTCCCAACTTAAAAAAAAAACAACATCAAGCTCAATTGTCCCATGTTGATATTCTATTCATAACTGTCCCACCATGTATTTTTGTAGATCCATATAGAATAAGTCGGTTCAAGTACAAGAATTTCATGTCACACTTTTAGCAGGCCTAATGTACTCTTTTCTGGTTTGGAAGAACGAACTAATTATCAAACAAATGAGAAAAAGTTTAACAGAACACGTGTACACCTTGTTAGCGAATGCCTAATAACAATGAGATTTATATTCTGCGAAGGTGTTGCAGATTACTCATTTCATCATACAACGATGTTTCTATGCATAATCTTTCGGAAAAACACAAAAAATATTGTTCGTTCCCAGTATATCAAGAAACAACATCAAGTTCAATTGTCCCATGTTGATATTCTAGGCATAACTGTCCCACCATGAATTTTTAGGCCTGTAACCATAGTTAATTGATTAAAAGGAGGGGATCTATTCACATTTCATTAAACAATCTCTGCATATTAAAAAAAACCCAGTGTATTGCTAAACCGAAATGTCTTAAGTTTCTGGTAGACAAATATGCTAGAAAACTTTGAATGCGTTTTCCTCATTTGCTGATTTTGGAACATGGGACAACTATGCGTAGAACGGCAAGGGCGGGGGTGGGGTACTGACATAAAATGAACTTACCAAGCAAACGAAATCAAATTTGGCATGTGGAGGTTTTGGGATGCAATAAATGTTTCTATGGTGGTTTGACATTCCTCCCTTTCTCTACAGGGGGGAGGGGGTTTCTGAATAACACGAGAACTAATCAGGCAAACGGAGTTTAACTTGGTATATAGAGGTTTTAGAGATCGATAAACGTTTCTATGGTGGTTAGACACTCCACCCCACTCTCTAAGGAGGAGCTGCCATACAAATGAAACACAAATTTCTGCATAACTCAAGAACAAATCAATCAAAAGGAACCAAATTTGGTATATGGAAGTTTTAGGAGGCACATGGATTTTAATGTAATAAAACGCTCTCCTATATCGTCTTCTTCTATATAAATGAAAATGGATCGCCGAATGTGTTGATAAGAGCTATATTCGAGAGAAGAATTGTCCGATTCAGGGCTATCGTTATTCTATCATATTTTCTGTATCAAACATTTTTTCCATGTAACGGAGAAACATGTTATTTGCAAGTTGTTGAAAAATCTTGAACGAGAATTGTGTCTGAAAATAATCTGATATTATAATGATGAGATTTGGGAGAAATACTAGGATTTTTATAGCAAAAGTCATTTTACAGGGTAGATTAGAAGATCAATCAATGAACCATTCGGCGATTGAACCCAGGAACAGCGCTTAGTAAGAAAACGTGGATGTGATAACGAAAAAAATATAGGAGGTTGTGCTCAAGGCACGTCCGCATTATTGACGTATAACTACGCTGTAGTTTAATTCAAGTCGCTTGTTTATAACTGCGGATTTTATTTTATAATGCTACGAAAATTTAGACATAACCATTCTACCAGTTTAGTCGCCCTGAAATGTTTTTTATTGTAGAACCATTTGATTTGATAATTGTTTGATAATTCATTCCTGTGCTCGCAGAGCAATACATGCTCGAGATAAGCGCAGCTGTCATCCTTGGTGGAGAAAGTTTTGCTACTGGCAAGCGAAACAAAATCACATACAAAATTCCAGAATGACTTTTACTTTCTTGGTGACTAAATAAACGAAATAAACTCTATCTGTTAATTTCAACAACCTCGAAAAAGGTAGCATTGCTTAAATTTTATCAAGATTAGCGCAAATGCAATCCTAGTTGGAAGCAGCTTTGCGATTGGCAAGCGAATTCAAATAAATTAATAACTTAATATAACTTATTGAATAGCTTGGTATTCTCCAAATAATTTTTTGGCGCACAACTTTAACACCTGCTTCGCCATAGCGTCAGTTCAATGCATTGATGACAGAAAACAAACAATGTTAACTGCTTAGAAAAAGGCTGAATATTTGCCTCAGCAGAGATTCATTACTTATACCCTAGCGTAAATATTTCCCTCCCGCTATCTCCCCTCCTTGTTTATATTTATCATTACTGCATAATTAGCAACACAAAACTATCCTCAATTATAGCATAAAAAATAGGCGATTGTTGCATCGTTACAGGGCCAATCCACACGGAAGCAGATACAAATGGCTTAGCGAAGATGCACTATTTTTACGTACGGGTTATGAAGCACGCACGTACGCACACAAATATCCATGGCTTGAAGCAACTAAATATACACATACCTATCTCCGTTTTGCGCTTTTCTCAACAGAAGCTCTTTCTGTTAATATTGCCAGTCTAAATTAGCTTAGCTGTAATCCTTTGTGGAGAGAGTTTTCATACCGCCAAGCGAAACCAAATCACTGACAAAATTCCAGAACATCCTCAATGCAATGACGTCAGTTTGATGCAATGATTGCAATGCTAGAGACATCAGCGAGTGATTAATTTGGTGGCGTCCACAGCACAATCCGAAACGAAGACCTGTGGTGACACAAAACAAGGAAGAACGAGTGATATTCATTGCTTTGAATACAGAACGATACTGAAAGTTTGGCTTCCTTCCTTGCTTGAGACTTTAAACTTCTTCAGTTCATTCGTCTCTAACCTTCAAAAAGTCCCTTGGAAAACTTTACTTTATCCATCATATTACTCCTCCACTCCCATTGCCTTGAGAAAGGCATTCGATCCCTCGCCGTTCAGCTCGCCCAGCAACGATGTTGTTCAGTCGATTTCCTCACGAAGAATGAAAGTTTGCCTCAGCGAGATCCACTGTTTATACTCTAGGCAAATATTCGCCTTCGTTCTTCTTCTTTTCCATCGTTTACGGAGACTTTACATCTTTCGATTTCCCCTTCGTTGCTCGTCGATAAGTTGCTCGTTATTGACAGCTCTGTCCGTGAAAGCACAAACATGGACAGAACAAATGAATGAGAAAATGGGAATGCTTCTCCTTTCATCAATTTAAACAATATACAGACTATGGGATTGTAATGTGTAGCATATCAAACAAATCTTAGGGAATTTCCGATTCGATTGGTATGTAAATCGTCAAAATCCGTTCGCGGCAAAAATAGTTATTACCGTTAACTTCATTTCATAAAAACGTGACCTGCAGTTCTACGTCAAAATAAATTTTGAGCAGGACGAAGTTTACCGGGTCACCTAGTTACCTATATAACAGGGGGTGGATGTCATTTCCAGCCAATTGCGAGTTAATTCGCTGCAAAAAATAGAGGGTTGGTTCAGGACCAAGGGTGATCGTTTAGGACCACCATTTTTGAATGTGTCGAAAAAAGGGACTTCCGATTTGGCCTCTGTTTTCCCCATTTTTAACAATCTTCAACTACACCTTTTTGGAGTAATACTATACATTACAATACCGAAGTCGTGTTAAAAAAACCAAAAAAAATTATGTGATGAATGGCGGATGCAATTTAGGAGGTTTGGTCAGGGCAGTCTTCTCTTAAGTATATTGCATCCAATTTTAGCGTTTTATACGATGTAATGTTTGCTAGACAATTAAGATAAATGAGATGTATGTCAAAATATCGAGGAACTTGTCAAAAAGTATTGAAAAATCAGCAAGGTACACCATTCCTGGTGGCATATATCATTCCGGGAGCTTCGGGTTCGATTTCCGATCTGATAGAATTTTCATCACATAATTTTCCACCCAATTTATACACCCATGTATTTTAGAACATGCCACTCATAATACGATTAGGGTGTGTTATTTGGTACAAGAATCTCAACAATAGAAATGACGCAAATGATTTCCTTCCGATGCTAGTTTGTTGCAAGTGTTTTTTCCAACACCATGTTGGCGAATTGAACTATTTCTACCGAAGAAAACTATCTTCCGGTTTGCATCCAAAGTGGTCACAAACCTCACACACGTAGCAGTAATCCTGTTACTCTACATTGTTATTTACTTTCCCCACCGCCTACCGATCTAAACTTTCGCCAGACAGGAACCAGTTTGGGGGAGAGGCCACCGCCGAAATGTTCTAATCTATTTCAACTGCAACGTGAGCGCTAGTCAATATGTGTCGAAACCGCAATCGAGTCTTCTGGTTGCTCCAAGACGCAAAGCTGCTCGAAGATGCCCACAAGAAGACGCTAGTCGTTTGTTACTTTAGCTTGCAAGGAAGCTGTCCGAAATAATTATTTACTTAGTGTTACGGAGTTACCGGTCTTTAGCAGATTGTCGCCGCTGTCGGGTTCGGAGACGGCGTTTAAGTCGAGATGGGTTTTAATTAAATTATCTCTGTTTGGAGGGAGCAAACTTAAGAAACCTGAGGCGGCTCAGGATATACCAAATCAACTGGAAATAGTTTCGTCTGGATTGTCGCTGTAGCGACCGGGAAAAGAGGGCTTGCAATTGTACCGCAGCCGCATTCCAAATTTCCAACGAATACATTTGTTTCTCGTGTGGTTACAATCCCTTTGATTGAAATTTGGTTAGCACCCAAACCTTGCGCTGAGTTGCTCCTTTCGGGAGCGATTCAAACTACTCGATAAGATTGTTGAAAAGGAACCAGTCAAGATGCTTCAACCCTCCGAGAGTCTGTGTCGTTTTCCAATAATCTTTATTACACTGGAGGAATTTCAAATTTCGACTTTGACGAAAACGGTTCCCTTCTCGGGCGACGGTAAATTCCTCCGGAGGAGATACCAGCACAGGATGAGATGACGATTTTATGCGCTATACTCTGCGAAATTTTACGATCAATGAATAAAATTACATTACATAAATATTGTCTTAGTTTGCGAGAATTTTGCATATCTCTCCACCGGAGTCTGACAGCGGCAGTGGTGCTGCGTTTCTGCGAGGTGCATATGAAATTTTCCGATTCCTGCTACGGAAGCGTAATCTTTCGCAAGTTTATGAAGCACAAGCACTAAATTATAACGCCGCAGGGTTGAATATCCGGCCATTGTCTAAGCTATTACAACTCGTTTTTTTTTTCACAAAAGGCTTTCGCTACAACCCTGTTCTCGCAGCTGAGACACATCGTTCCGAGTGCTGTCTTCCTCCATACACAGCATTTGACTATCTTATCGTCGTTTGAGCTCACGTTTTATGAAAAGCTTAAATTTTCCACTCCACTTCCTGACAGGGATAAAAAAAAGGAAAAACGAAATGATTCGTTCCACTATCACACGCGCTAGTAAAGCAATTTACTATCGTTCGCTTACTGCATTCGGAACGACTGTATGACTGGCGATTATTTTTATTTCATTGTTCTAATCTGTAATGACAGCCGTCACGCCGGGGTAAATGGAAGAAATCGTCGGGAAATACTGCCGTGTTATCATCCGAGTACTCTTGTTCCCGGGTTTTCCTTCCCCCGATGAGGTTATGTACCATACATTCGTTCCAGTCAATCGGTGGCAATCGACGACGATTTAACACCGAGAGGACAATTCCGGGACTTTGTTTCTCCAGCAGTTGGGGATAAAAATCATCAAAAGTGGAGCTTGGAAAACTCACGGACCCACGGACTCCGCACAAACAGAGGCAACCCATTTCCTCAACAGTGATGATGATGACAAAAGCTGACGAAGGACAACGTTTGATTTCTTCCTTCGCCGCTGCTCTCGCACGGAATTGAGCCATAAATTTTCTGCTTTTGATTAAAATTTCTATACAACCGCTCGTCTGGGGATCGTATAAAACGGAATTGATTTTGACTTCGCTATCTCCGCTTGTATCTGTGCATTTCACACGCGAACTCAGCTCGCTCGGTGGCGACGTCAAATGGAGACCTTGGTCGGGTCCTCCGGATGCGACAATGGAGGGCTGGATTGGACTTCCATTGGACCGTGGCGTGAAAAGTGGAAATCGATTCTCCGATGGCACCGGTCCGACTGTCAAGTGGACGGTTTCGCTCAATGTCAGGGTTTCTAAATCGCTGTAATTTGCTGCCGTCCTCCTCATATTGGGAAACCATGCGAGAGAGCATTCTGTAGTACGATGTTTCATCTGTCGAAAAGTTTTCGAATGGTACAGGATTGGTGAGGTTTGGTGGTTGTTATGCACCGAAAGTTATGTTGGCGAAAACAGTAAACGAATGACACATTGAACTGACCTAATATATTATTTTCTCTCTTCTCAACACAAATATTTGATATTGTTGGGTAACACGGAAAGCTCATGCTGATTTTTTGAAAGATTAAACGGAATTAACACCTTCCCGTAATATTTAATATGTCACACATCAAGTGATTTCACTACTCTGCTGAGCGTTCTAGCGCCCTATTTTATGCAAGTACACCACGAGTGAGAGTCGATGTTGTACGGGAAAGCGTTAATACAGTTGTCCAGAGAGTTAGGTAGCAGACACAGAATCTTTCCGGAGATAATAATAGGTCATGAAAAAAAACCTTCTTCATGTAACATTTATTATATCTCAAAAGTGAAAGTCTTAGTTATTCATATAAATTTCATTTTTATATTGACCCATTCCATGAGGTTATGCACCAATGAACCAAATTTAAAATTTAGTTTCAGGAAAAAAAATGAAAACGTAATTTGAATAAGCACTAGTTATATCATAAATTTCTTGAAACGAATTTGATTCTTATACGCCAACCTTTGAGAGAGGCGAGTTTAAAAAACTACATAATTACATTTAAAATATTTTAGGTTTTCACTGTTTTTATGTTTCTTGAGATATCTCTGCACTAGCTTAAGCAAAATTCAATGTCTATATACCATTGAATGGACAATTAAATACTTGTTCGAAGAGCCGTGAGTAAATCTAGGTTTCATTTTGTAATTTATGAGAAACAAGCGTTTGAAAAACAGGTATTTTGAAGCGTTGCCACGTCACAAAAATAGAGCATTTTTATAATTTATCAGCTGAACCTAAGTTCAAACCTTCTCATACTTGGGTTTCTCTGAGCAAACAATGAGAGTCAACAACCCACAAGATTTGGTTAAGATCGGTCCACAAATAGAGGAGCATCAACTGTCTCAAGAAGTCGTTGTCACGTCACGCAAAGTATTCGATCCATTCCAGCGTGACGTGGTAATATTTTGACTCAATGAAAAACATTTTTTTCGACGTTTTTATGTATAAAACAGACAAAATTAAACGATATTTTAGTGGAATTGAGAACATTTACTACAAGAATCATCAGTTGGAGAATATTTTATATTGTCTGTCATATAGGGTAAATGATCTTGGTTTGTCCAATTTGGGGTGTTTTTACGCAACTAGTAAATGCAAATCGATTTTTCTTCATGAAAATCACACATAATCGATACGAGTTTGGGTTTGTTGAAAAGCCCCAAGTCTCTAGTTGCTAATACTACCATAAGGTGTTGAAATTATTCAAATTTTTATGTTTTTTAACGATTTTCCTTAAAGAAGAATTATGATCATGGTTTGACCACCTCTGATCATGGTTTGCCCAAAAAAATGATCATGGTTTGTCCGGTTTTAGAAATCTCCGTTTTTGAATGAAAACATTCGAATTCACAATTAGATGTTGCATTTATCATTGCTTGAGTTTACTGTCATCATATTGATTCATTCATAATTTAGGCTTTCTTCAGAATATTGCCTTTTCTTGGGCATTTTAGAAGTGTTCACCTCAACACAATCAACACAGAAAAACCATACTTCTGCTATGCGCGAAGCACACCATAAACAAACATAAACAAACTGCAGCGCGCCAAGCGGTTGCCATAGAAATCATGTGGACAAAACAACATTACGCCTCTAAAACATATTGACTCATGATCAGAATTGAGTTCATCAAAATGCGTTAATTTAATGGTTTAGCTATGTAAATCCGATACAAATGGTGAGCAAGCATGATGTTTACAATATTTATAAGTGTTGTAATCCAGAAAAGGTCTGAATACGTGCCAAATAATCATCTGGTGATCGATTAAAAGTTAGCTCGAATGAGGGGCGCATTGACACAAATAGAAGGTGTATTTTATAATCCTTTAAAACATGTGATTTCGTAAAAATATACTATCAAACTACTATAAATCATGTAAAAGGCAATTTCATTTATATGTTTCGAAACATTCGTAGGCCTTATTTGACACAGGAGCGCTGAATTAGAGCATTAAAAAAAGTGGGCAAACCATGATCATATTTTCGACTGGACAAACCAAGATTATTTACCCTACTTATGTGACGAAACAAAACCTGACTTTTTCGGGCTGTTGAACATTAATGTTTGAAACGGAACTGAAGCCGTTTCAAAAGACAAAAAAAGAACTTTCTTCTATGTTTTGTCACCAATAGATAAACGTAGATCCCATAATATGGAATTGATTCTTGTTTCGACTTCCGGTTTGCTGGTAATAGCATTGAATGACAAAAAATATGGAAACCACAAACGATTTGGTTGTTGGTTGCAGGTGTCTCAAAAGCGGAAGTATTATCGATTTTTTTTTTAAATCGAGGATGGTGTCTTCCGGTTCGTTAAAAACGGATCTAAAAGACCGGAAATGGCATGAAATTCCACAATACGACCGTGAATGGTAGCATTGGCATGGGTACGCGAAGAAGAATGAAAAAAAGGGAAAAAAAATTGATAGTGAGCAGATAGGATTCGAGCGAGAGGGAGATAATATTTGAGTGTTAAGAACTTAGCCTTAGAGCGACGTGTGTGGAGTTAGACAAACAAAGTACACATCCAAATGCACACGCAAACGTCAACGGCTGTCGATCAAAGTCAACGTCCAAGCCAAAGTCAAAGTCACGTAAACAAACGCCCCTGCACAGGTACGCGCACATGTACACAGATGCATACAAAGAAATCAAAAATCTTTTGATGGCAAGATCAAATGCGTTCCACCTGTAGTGAGCGCCACTCGATGAAACAGAATTGTGCTAGCCTCTGATGTCAAGCGAAAAAGTGAACGTGTTAAACAATCACGATGTAAAAATTGGAGGTCGGTTTAGGACCACCCCGAATTTTCCCAAATAACGGCATACCATGTATTACAGGTAACAGGTAGATTCAATTTATACAGTTTATTTTGATGAACATACCATAAGCAATTACATTTGCCTTGTTTCATAATGTTTCACAATCTAAAAGAACATTGAACTCATTTTGCATACGGGTCAAAAATATTTCTTCTTTGTTTTCAAAGCAATTAAAACGCAAAATGGCGCTAAAACGCTAGAATGCAGAGAGCCAGAGAAATGTCACCATGTTATCAAATTGTCATGGTTATGACACCTTTCATTTGACACTACTGAAAATTTTAAAGTACTGAAAATACTGAAGTACCGTTCCTGAGATACAAAGAGGGGTAGGTTCAGGATCACCGGTCGCGTTAGGACCCCATTCCCCTATAGGATGGACCTTTGGAAGAGGAAAGGGGGATCTCAGAGGAAAGTAAGAAGTATTTAGTGTAATAAAAACATAATAAATAGTATATTACTTGCTACAATACGGTAAAATTCTTCTTAAATACAACTTATTGATTGTGTGACGTGACAACGCTTAGTGGAGAATGTTTTTTCGCACAGAACGCGTGGTTACGTCACAAAATTAATGCCGATTTTTTCAATGTTCTTGCGAGTTTTTTGAAAAGCTGGATATACAGGAATCACCGTTTATCTTTTGTTGACAAATCATGGAACAAAGTTTATTTGTATGTTTTGAAACGGAACTGAAAATACAACATTATCGTTCAAAAGTCGGAAACCGTAAAAAGAAAAGTGTTGTCACGTTACAAAAGTATTGGGCTGGCAACAAGCGAATTTAACTGCAAAATATTCTCCGACTGAAGATTCTTGTAGGAAATTGTCTCAATTTTACTTTGATATCGTTTACTATTTGGAAATCATGTGATTTATACATGAAAACGGAAAAAAAATCGTGGAAAAAAAAGTAATTTTAAAAATTAAAATTAATTTTTCTCAAGAACGTATATTTTTAAAATTCCAAAAAAAAAATTAAAAAAAATATATATATATATATATATATATATATATATATATATATATATATATATATATATATATAGCCATTCCATGCCAAACCGATATAGTGGTTCTGAGATTTTCGTCTGAAGTGGTAGTTTTGTTCTTTATCGCAAATTATGAGACTGGTTTTTTTTAATTTTTTTTTGTCAGGGTGACCATTTCCATTTTAGGGTAATCCAGAAACCCATTTTTTAGCATTTTTGCCAAAGATGACTTTTTTTCAAAAATTCATAACTTTTGAACTACTAGACCGATTCAGATGATCGATCTATCAAATTAAAGTCAATCACCTTTGAAAAATCATAACTCAAAAACGAAACAAAAAGCATCCCTGGTTTCGAGATATGTTATGTGAAAAATCCTCAGCTTTCCAGAAAAAATATAAAAAACTATAGCGCCTTTGGTCCCGAGACTATGAAAACAATAAAAAACGAATGCAATCAATAATAACGAGAGCAGAATTAAAATTTTCTGCAGGTGTACTAAAGGGAGTGTCACATCAAATTGCATCACGGAAAAAACGCTGTAGAAATTCGCCCAGTAGACCGATCCTTTTGAAAATTTTAGACAGTAAAATAAAAACTATTAAACAACTTTTGGCATTTTCTTTTTATTCATACTTCGAGCCCAAGCCCGTATGCTCGCACCTTCCTCTTTACCCCGTCCATAAGGTTCTGTACAACGTCAGGTTGTAGTTTTTTTTTAACAGAAATCCATTTTCTCTTGAAGTCCGCCTCCGATTTGACAACTTTTGGGTTCTTCCGGAGGGCCTGCTTCATAATCGCCCAATATTTCTCTATTGGGCGAAGCTCCGGCGCGTTGGGCGGGTTCATTTCCTTTGGCACGAAGGAGACCCCGTTGGCTTCGTACCACTCCAACACGTCCTTTGAATAGTGGCACGAAGCGAGATCCGGCCAGAAGATGGTCGGGCCCTCGTGCTGCTTCAATAGTGGTAGTAAGCGCTTCTGTAGGCACTCCTTAAGGTAAACCTGCCCGTTTACCGTGCCGGTCATCACGAAGGGGGCGCTCCGCTTTTCGCAAGAGCAGATCGCTTGCCACACCATGTACTTTTTGGCAAACTTGGATAGTTTCTGCTTGCGAATCTTCTCCGGAACGCTGAATTTGTCCTCTGCGGAGAAGAAGCAGCGGTAGCTGACGAAAGTCCGCTTTGACGTAGGTTTCGTCGTCCATTACCAGGCAATGCGGCTTCGTCAGCATTTCGGTGTACAGCTTCCGGGCTCGCGTCTTCCCCACCATGTTTTGCCTTTCGTCGCGGTTAGGAGCCTTCTGAACCTTGTATGTACGCAGGCCCTCCCGCTGCTTGGTCCGCTGGACGAATGAACTTGACAAATTCAGCTTATTGGCGACATCCCGGACCGAACTTCTCGGATCACGTCTAAACTGCTTAACTACGCGCTTGTGATCTTTTTCACTGACGGAGCATCCATTTTTGCCGTTCTTCACCTTCCGGTCGATGGTTAGGTTCTCGAAGTATCGTTTTAGTACTCTGCTGACCGTGGATTGGACGATTCCCAGCATCTTACCGATGTCCCGATGTGACAACTCCGGATTCTCGAAATGAGTGCGCAGGATTAATTCACGACGCTCTTTTTCGTTCGACGACATTTTTCCAAATTTACGAAAAATTGACAGTGAAGTATGGTCAACGTGATCTATACACTCTTATCTGATTATAGGCGAAAGCTGAAGATATAATTCCTAAAAATTAAATTTCTACAGCGTTTTTTCCGTGATGCAATTTGATGTGACACACCCTTTATTTTTCGAAAAAGACCAGGTGATTGGCTTTAATTGGACATGTCGATCATCTGAATCGGTGTAGTAGTTGAAAAGTTATAAATTTTTGAAAAAAAAATAGTTTTGGCAAAAATGCGAAAAAATGTTTTTTTGGACCACCCTAAAATGGAAATGGTCACCCTAACAAAAACAAATTTAAAAAAATAACTTGCGATAAAGAACAAAACTATCACTTTTGACGAAAATCTGAGAACCACTATTGGTTTGGCATGGAATGGCTGTATATGAACAGCCATTTCATGCCAAACTGATATAGTGGTTCTCAGATTTTCGTCAAAAGTGGTAATTTTGTTCTTTATCGCAAAAAAATATACCCGTATTTTTAATTTTTTTTATTAGGGTACCCATTTCTATTTTAGTAGTCCGAAAAATCAATCATTTTTTTCCACTTTTTCTCAAAAATGACTTTTTTCAAAAATGAACTAGCTTTTGAACCACTAAACCGATTTAGATGATCGTTATATCAAATTGAATCCAATGAGCTAGTCTTTTGTTAACAAATATTGAACTTGGAAAATTGAATTTTACTTTCGTAGTTATTGATTGTAGTCGTTTTTCTATTGCTTTCATTGCTTTGAACTAGAGGGTGCTATATTTTTATATTTTTTTTTCCTTGAAAGGATTTTTTACATAACATATCTCGATATCAAAAAGGCTTTTTTTCTTTTTTGGGATATGATTTTTTGGAAATTTTACATGTTTTAAGTCTTCGTTCAATATTCTTTTGTGACTAGACTACACTATGTGACTAGAATCCGGTTTTCCCGCACTTGTGATATTTTTCATATATTTTTAAAAGAAGGTTAGCTAATTGGCTTCAATTTAATATGTCGATCATCTAAATCGGTTCAGGAGTTCAAATGTTATGATTTTTTGCAAAAAATCATTTTTGGATAAAAGAGGGAAAATAATTTATCCGTACAAAGCCATGGAAACAATACAAAACTACTGAGCAATTCCAAATGAAACCGTTATTTTGTCAAAATCCACATGTTTTCAAATGTTTTTTAACGTAACTCCTAAACATATTTTTTTTAACCGTGATGATGTATTTGGAAAAGTTCATGAAAATAAGCTAAAATTTCATGAACATGACGATATCACACGAAAGCATATTCAAAGAGCCTATTTACTATAAAAAGACAATAAATCAGAAATTATTTTTCAATATTTCGAGAATGGCTGCATTTAGAAGGAAAATGACACAGAGATTTTTTGTTTTAAATCACATCAAGATTCATAATTTGTGGCTAAAAATGATTGTTAACATACAAAAATTTGAAGTTTCAAAAATGCATAAAAATTCGATGCTCCACAAAGTTTGCCAAAAATACTTTTACCATCTCGGACCCATTTTTTAAATTTTCTACATGACTTCAGTTTGATATGAAAAAAATAATTAAAATTAAAAAATATGTTTTTTAGATATTACAAATAATATTTTTTTTGTAAATAAAAAAAAGAGTATTATTTTTTTCTCAGTGTATATTTTTTTTCACGTTTTAACATCAATACTCTATAACTCTTTCTAAGACATTATTTCGGTTTTTGAGATATAAATTATCAAAGATTTCTCATACTAAAATTGATATTCTCTTTTCAAAAGTTACACTTGAGTCAAAAAAATCCCAATTGCTGTGGAAGACTCAGGAAATCCTCCAACCCAAACGAAATACAAACTTTCATTCGAATCAAAACTCATGTTTTGTCATTTGGAATTACATGAAAAGTCGAGAATTATTGTTATCTCGAAAAAAAATTGTAAAAAATTGACTTTTTGACTCCGTCTGAAAAGTCGATTTTTGACAAAAAAAAAAACGGTTCTGACACTAGTAAATGGAGCCCGATTGAGCTAATATTTTGTATAGGGTATTTCATCGTGCAAATCAATACTTCGCAGGAAGAAAAATCGTGATGACGATTTTGCATTGCCACCCTAAACCACACGTTTTGCCTCGTATTCCTAAAAAGCTCCAGAGAGTCGATTTTTGACAAAAAAAAAACGAAATGGCAGTAGATCTCGACGTCTCATGCGATGATGAAACAGGCGTTCGGCGGTCAACGATCCGATAACACTGAAGAAATTCGTGACGCAGTTACATCGTACTTCAAAATGTTGGACGCTACGCATTTCGCGCTCGGAATAGAAAAACTCGTGCCACGCTATGAAAAATGCCTCGAAAATTACGGCGGTTATGTAGAAAAATAGAAAATGAAACGTAGATTACGAAAATTACATTGTTTTTTGTCCTAACTTTATTTTTCCACGATTTCTGAGGCACTGAAACTTGTTTTTTGAACGACCCTATTTTGAATTCAATTTAATTCGGAAATTATTTCATTCAATCAAAGATTTAATCAATACAAACAAATGATTACTAAGCTAAGGTAGTCCCACGTCAACCTGCGGTTATGTCATAGATATAACCCACCCATTCTTTGTTTTTCTTAAAATAAAAGCATGTCTTCTGATAAAACCGAGAAAAAGTGACAGAAGTTCATCCAACATGGTTGCCACATATACAGAATATTCTGTATTTTACAGATTTTTCACCAAATTCCAGACACAGAATCTGTATGTACAGAATTACAGATTTTCAGCAAAAACACAGAATTTACAGATTTTTCTGAAATTCAATTTTAAATCATAAATTTATTACAGTGCATACATAGATACCTTGATTTATGAAAATGTTGAACGCAACACAACGAGATGGCTTTGGTTGGAGGCAGTTATTAAGTGAAATTTTGAGCGATTTGTAGAGCTTAAACATTTTTTTTTTGTTCCAAGTTATGTATGACCATAATCAATCCTACGATTGGCGGATTGATTGTTTAAACGATTCTATGACTAAATCGATTATACTGTTGCTAAACTTTGTTCTACCGCTCATCAATATCGTCAATCGCATCTTTCAATCAGAATGTTTTCAATTTTGCGAACTTGTTATTGTTGATTATGTTGGGTAACTTATGTTTGGAGAGCTACATGCAACGATTCGTTGATGCTGACCTTGATGTGAAGTATTTTGAAGACTTTCTGAAGAAGCCTGAAGTTGTTTGTGATGCAGAATAAGCTGAAAAAGGATTAGATGCAGCTAGGAAGTTGATCTTGAGACCGATTTTTTGTGACTTCTACATTGAATATAGCTGCAGCATTGATAAACCCTCAAAATTTCGTCAAGCTACCAAACCTTAATGATTTGATGCGACAATTTCCTCAATTCATTCAAACAGATAATAGACAAAGCTTGGATTACGAATTCAGGCTCCCCAAGTCGAATCTCATGAGGCAAAAATTGAGTGACTCGGATATAACTTGGTCCCAACTGTTGGATGTCAAAAGGCGTGTTAGGAAATTTTTGTATCCATTGCTAAGGTCGTTTGTAAGACATTTTTGACGACATTCATCAGCATGTGTTCATACTATCATACTATTCAGAGGCAAAAAACTTTTCTATGATTTATTTCGTTGTATTGACACGACTTTAACAACCCGTAAGTAAGAAAAATAAGTTCGAAGTGAAAAAAAAACCTTTATTTATTTTTTTCCCTTCACTTTCCGATACAGATTTTTTTATACAGATTTTTCGGCTAAAAATACAGATGTACAGTTTTTTTCATAAAATTTTACAGTATTGAATGTGGCAACCCTGCCTTCCAATGTACCAAATAAAACATTCCAATAATACTCGTGTACTGGAATAGGATATTTTACCCGCCTCAACAGTGACTGAAGCCGAGATGTCATATAGGGCTCTTTGGCCACTGTGCGAGACTGGTAAATGAAGTCCGATTGAGCTGATATTTTGCATAGGGAAGTTTTTCGTGGGAATCAACATTTTTAAGAAAGTTTCGTTTGAAAATTTGAAGGTAATTTTTTCCCATACATTGCATTGGAAAACGGATAAACTAAGTTTACTCGTTTCATCCAATAACCCTGAGTTTGATGCAAATCACATGATAGTCTCAATATTATCGAATAATTTTGAGTGATCCAATTTTATCGTGGACACCCTTTGCGTGCTCTGACTTTGCTAATATCATCACCGTATCGAATTACTGAAGAACAACTTTTCTCACATGTTTTTCTTTTTTCCTTTTCATAGATAGGATACGAAAAAGAAAACAAACCATAGTTTTATAATCTCATAAAAAAAAGAACATCCGTCGCATCGTCTAGTGATTGAGATGGTCAATTTCAAAAACCTTCGATCAGCTTTCTGGGTCAGCACAGTCAACATCTTCAGAGGAAAACATTTTGTCGTACTAACATGTTGCTTATCTTCTGAGAAAAGTTTGAAAAAGTGAATTTGTTGTTTGGTTCCCAACTTATCGTGAGAAACGACGCGTGGAAAATGTCCCCAGTGTGAATCATTGCAATGTTATCGTGAATAGAGATTTTCCACTGCTATACATTATGTCATGATTCACTGGAAGACACTGTAAAAAATTATGAATGTGAGACAACATACATTCCAATTTGGTAACCGCGTGAAACAATTATAAACAAAAACAGGTAAAAATAAACTTAGTTTAATGCTTTGATATTGTTTTTTTTTTATTCATACAGTGCCACCAGTCGAATCCTTTTTGCTCCAATCAAACCTATCTGTAAACAAGAACGAACATCCGCTGCCAAAGTCCAACACGCCATAAAGAAACTCTAATGTAATGAGCGGGAGGGAGCAAGCTAGGGAAAACATCCTCTCGAGCGTCCTTTACAGTTATTATTATTTTTAATGGACTCGAATGTCTCAAGGTTTGCTCCCACGGGGAGCATTTCCTTATATAACGATGGTTGCATTGTGCTGTGACCGCTATCACCGCACCCGTTTGCCGTTTGCTTCCCTACCGACAACGTAACAGAGCGGTTGGGGGCGAGTGTGGGATCAAAAAGTCCACAGGGAGGCAGGAGCGAAACAATAGTGATGTAATTACGTACACTTCTGGTGGAAGGACGAAGCAAGCAGTGCTAGATTTATAATCTCTCAGTGGTGAGATACTTTGGATGGGAGGAAATGGAATTCCAATCCCGCGTATAGATTCTAGTCGTTGCTTTCAATTTGTCATATCGAGAAGACAAGAGGACTCGGCATAAAAGCTGTAATAAATCTGATTTCCGTGGAGTTTCCGGCAGGAATTGATTCTTTAAGTGATTTTGAACAAAAAGAAAAAAAAAGAGAAAACGTTCTTCTGTTTTTTTTTTGTTGGATGGTCTGTTAAGTTTTATGAATAACCAATCCTTAAATCGTTCGTCCGTCAGCGGATATGATCGAATGTTCAGAACAAGTGCTTCCACAATCTCCCAGCTTTTGGAGATTTTGCTTTCAGTGCATCTCGTCAGGGAGAACGGTTCAACACATTTGCATAATTTATTCAAGGATTTACCGCACACAACTTCAATATTAAATTATCAGACATATCCATCAGAATAAGGCAAGGAAAAGTTTGATGGAACAGCTCAGCTGCAAGCTGCTACCGTCGAATGTTGCCATCAAATGTGGATATCCCGGGACACGTTGAGATGGGAAATGCATCCTCGCAGCATCCGTTCGTTCGCTTGGGCGCAAAGCTGGAAATTGAAGATGACTGACGACTGACTGTTTACTTTTCCACTCGTTACACCGACCGGATGCAGCATTCAATATTTATGGAGGTGAAGTTAATTTATGGAAGAGCTGCTTTTTTTTCTCCCGCTCCGTTTGGAAGCGCCACTGGATGAAAGCTTTCCGTTACACTTTACATTACCACGATCCACGAACCTTCTCCAACGGGAAGGTAAATGCATCCTCCTCCGCAGTTGGGGCAAACAAAAATGAAGCTCAAGGACTTCCACCAACGACGGCGGGACCTAGTTCTTTGTTTCGAAACTGCTCCAGGGGTAGAAATGGAGAATGTATTTTGAGGAAACTCATCCACGTGTATCGTCGAGTAAGGAGCGGTGGGATGCTGTTGCCAGAGCGCCATCATCTTTCCTCCCAAGTCGCTTCCGAGTCGAACTCGTTGTTTATAATTTGCCGGAGGGGAGATTTTTCTCGTGCTGTCTCAGATCAAGGATACCTTTTATTTCGGGAATCAGCTTTTTAGCTTCGTTCTTCGTTTTTGTTTGCCTGTGGTGATGGTGTTCGATGATATGGGCAGAGGAGGGTGGTGATGGTGGGAGGTAAATCGTTTTGCTCTTCTCGGCTATTACCGCTTGTCAAATCTTTTCCAACGATTGGACGGGGAGTAGAGCGAAAAGAACACGCTTTCAAGGCAAGATTCTTCGTTGGAAAGGGTGGAAAAGTTTGCGTTTGAAAGTATCAATCACGTATCTCTGGTCGCTGCGGGGCCCGTGTCGAGTATACACTATTTGCAGATGTGATTGAGAATTGTTTACAATGGAAAATGGAAACTGTAAAGAGACCCGTTCGACGGATTGACTAGAAAATCATACACTAGGCGAGCTATGGATAGACTGCGGGCATCCAAAATAAACCTGCAAGTCTATATAAATAAAAATGATTTGGTGTCCGTTCCTCACGATTTATCTCAATAACGGAGCAACGGATTTGAACAGTCAGTATCTGGATTGAAGTGTCTCAGTCTGCGTCAGGTTTATATGCTAAAAAACCTTTCGGAAAGTTGAAAAATGGGAAAGTCATTTTTTGGCAAGTTTTGTATATCTATATAAATAAAAATGATTTGGTGTCCGTTCCTCACGATTTAACTCAAGAACGGAGCAACGGATTTGAACAGTCAGTATCAGGATTGATCTGTCTCAGTCTGCGTCAGGTGTATATGTCAAAAAATCAATTATATACTGTGAATATAGATCGCGCACAGAGAAATAATTTTCGGAGAACGTGAGTGTTCGAAATTATATAAACCAGAAAAGCAATTGTGGGCGGGATGAAGTTTTCCGGGTCAGCTAGTTATCAAATAAACGAGATAATCAAGTGGTGTTTTCTTATAAAGTTCATTTTCTAAGCTGTATTTAGTCGAGTTACGATGATGAATTCTAGCTCGAACAGTAATCCAGGTAATTGAAAAAAGAAAAACATGCGTAGAAAAAAAAGTCACAGGAGGGTTGTGTCCGAGACACGACCGCATAGTTGACGTAGGATTCCGTTCGGCTATCTGTTGATTTTGGATATGTTTGAAGAATTACATCGTAAAATTCTTTGATAATGATTTGGTGGCCCTCAAAAGGGCGTTTTGTTTGGTTTTTTTTTTTTTTATTAAATCGTTTATTTTTACAGGCTCAGTTACATAAGTTTAAAGGAGCCAAACTCCTATCTGTATAGTTACAAGTATACATAAACATTTTTTATTAATTCTAATGTTAATGAGGTAGAGAACCGATTACTCGCGGCTTGCTCGAGTTTAGAAGGGTGACATTTTGTTTCAGGAAAAGGATGGGATATAAGGATATGTTGACAATGTTCACACTCACATTCGCACTCACATTCATCATACTCAATTCTTAAGCCTATCTTATATCTAACATGTATTTACATTTCACCTTATTCTATTGTTAGTAAGAAGGGATTTGATTTCTCGCGAAGGAAAAGCAAAAGGAGAATATAAGGATATAAGGACAATCACACACGAAGATCGATAGCTTTTAGGAAGACATATATTTGGGACATGTAATCAAGGTCTAACCGAGCCAACACATCTCTCACCGGCACATTGGGCTGCCTTCCTCTAGCCCGAAGAGAGTTTTCTAAATTCGATCTGGCAACAAGATACTTCTCGCACGACCAAACAACGTGTTCGATGTCGTGGTAACCTTGGCCACAAGCACAGATATTGCCATCGGCAAGATTAAAACGAAAGAGTAGCGCGTCTAACGAACAGTGATTGGACATGAGTCGAGAGAAGGTGCGAATAAAGTCCCGACTTAAGTCCAGACTTTTGAACCATGGTTTGAGGCTAACCTTAGGGATAATCGAGTGAAGCCACCGACCCAATTCATCTTCGTTCCACTTACGTTGCCAGTTAACGATGGTATTTTTACGGACTAAAGAATAAAATTCATTGAAGGCGATTTGACGCTGATAAATATCGCCTTCAATTGCACCTACCTTTGCCAATGAGTCAGCCCTCTCGTTACCCGGAATTGAGCAATGTGAAGGGACCCAGACAAAGGTAATGACATAACAGCGTCTGGTTAAAGCACTCAAATTTTCTCGTATTCTCTCAAGGAAGTACGGCGAGTGCTTTTCCGGCCTCACTGAACGGATAGCTTCGACAGAGCTAAGACTATCCGTTACAATGTAATAGTGTTCAACAGGTCGTGAGGCGACGCTGTCCAGCGCCCAATGTATTGCTGCCAATTCAGCAATATACACAGAGCAAGGATTCTGAAGACTGTGGGAGGTGCTAAAAATTTCGTTGAACACTCCAAATCCTGTGGACTCATTCATAGAGGACCCATCAGTAAAGTACATATTATCACAATTGACACGCCCATACTTTGCATTGAAGATCGTAGGAACGATCCCCGATCGATGATAATCTGGAATTCCATGGATTTTCTCCTTCATGAACAGATCAAAATGTTCTTTTTTTTTTTTTGTTTGGTTGTTGGGTATTGTTTGTTAACTCCACCAATGTTTACCGAGTGATGATGACAGAAGGATAGTAAACAGTCGATGGATGGTGCGTATCAGATAAAATATACCGGAGTGGAACGAGATATGATGAAAACTCTGTGATTCTAGACGAGGTGGCCCCTGTGTTATGTATGGATGAAATAAATAAAAAAAAACTCACCAATGTAATATAAGATAATTACCAATACCGAACAAAATTATCAATTTATATACCTTTAATATAGAGAAGACTTATTTGAAATGGAAAAGGTAATTTTCTTTTATATTTTTGACGTAGGACTACGTCTTTCATTTCTATATCGGGGTGTAAAATCAAAGTTGCGAAACCGAAAGCGTTACGCCGGAGACCGAGATTTTGAGCGTTAAGAGCTCCTGAACAACTGAACGAAATGGTATGATAAACACTTCATTCAAAAGATAAAATGTCTACGCGTTATATACTTGTTACTTTTTGATCCAAAAACTTGTTTCAATAGTCTTAAAATTGTTCTCGAAACAGGCTATTGAAATCACCAATCGGTATATAAGCGAGCGCCGCTCGGAAATCCACTCAGTTCTAATTGAACAGCGATTGGAGCATGTTGTCGCTGTTGTGGTGAAGCTCTTCATTTATCATGAAAGTGCGGATGAACGGTGTCACCAAGAGCCTGTTTGTGCACCTTAGGCCAGAAGGGAATCCATCAGGAGGAGAGTGATGCCACAAACGGTTCCCCGGGAAGACATCGCTACATGCTATACATTCATGTGAAAGAGTTTATTTGAATGTTTTCTATCCATGTAACACTGTGACCAAATACATTTGGTTTTGTGATTTTTCAATCAATCGCAATTAACAGGATAGCTTCTGAAGATTATTCTTCCCCATCAGTAGGATATTTCCGTATCCAATATTGTATGCGCACGCATTCGATTATTGCTCAGTCGCCGAAAGTTTCGAGCTCAGAGAGTTCATTCCCCTCTAGTTTGTCTTCCAAATTGCCATCGTAAACCACACCTTCTCTCGATTCAATCACACACAAAAAGCATACTTAAGCGATATTCTGGTGGTGAGACACATTCATTTTTCGTGAGGACATCGACAAGACAACATCGTTGCCTAACGTGCTGGAGGAGGTGGACGGCGAAGGATCGACACATACACGCGCAGAATTCTTTCCGTTTGGATGCCATTCAGCATCGAGAAAGTTCCGGAAAGATCTAATCATTGCTGGAAAATATTCTGCCAGTTCCTCTGGGAATTTAAAAATACATTCATGAGAAAGAGTTTATTTCAATGTTTTCTATCCATGTAACACTGTGACCAAATATTTTTCAATCAAGTGCTATTAACAGGTGGTTATCGAGTTAGTATTAACCACTGGTGGGCTTCTAGTATCGAGGAAAATGTGGAAATATCTAATCGTTGCTGGAAAATAATCTGCCAGTTCCCCTTGGAATTGAAAATTACATTCTAGCGAAAGAGTTTATTTTAATGTTTTCTATCCATAAAATATCCATATAATACATTTGGTTTTGTGATTTGTCAATCAAGTGCAGTTAGCAGGAAAGCTTCTGAAGATTATTCTTCAGAACAAGGTTTTTCGTATCCTATATTGGATGCATAAAACCTTGTGCTGGAGGCGTAACGCTCTCGTTTTCGAAGTCCCCCAAATATTCATTTATTCATTCATTCAGAATGGATTTTGATTCAACTTCAAACAAATGATCTCTAAATCAACGACAGTCCTACGTCACCCTTGCGATTATACCATAGATATAACCCACTTCCTGGTTTTTTACTTTTACTTTTTACTTTTCCCATTTTTCTGCCGTATTAACTTTCCTTGGGTGAAAATGAACACAACAAGCTTAAACGTAACGACCCCTTCTCGAGCGGGAACAAACCTTGGTTTCTATTCATGAAAATTGAAATAGATCGTTTCATATATAGTCATTTTAGGGGGTCTCCGTAGCCACATTGGTTGCGCGTTCGCTTAGTAAGCGATTGATCGTGAGTTCAAAACTCAGGGTCCTCATTGACCATCTTTGTGTTGTTACAGAATAGCTACGTCCACGCAACAATCATCAGCGATGGAGATCGATCTACGGTCGAATAAAGATCGATTCGTCCATACAACTGCTCTGCTCTGCAAGAAACATCGGGCTGCTGTTCTATAAAGAACTCAACAGTGATCAACAACTGTCTCCGCTGTCCGGTCTAACTGGATGGATAATGGAAGAACAGATAGAAAACTCTTACGCCTAAATGGCTACTGTGTAAATGTGTACCATATACAATGGTATAGTAGGGAATAGTCTAACGCCGAAAAATGGCAACTGTGTAATGTGCTAATTATAGATATGAGATAAACATGTGACATGTACACGATTAAAATTCGGCTCTGTTACAGCTAAAAAAAATGCTAATGAGCCTAAAAATGCTAATGAGCCTAAAATGCTAAATGAGCTAATAAACAAAAGGGATAAAAAAAATATATAGTCATTTTCAACACAACACAATAATTTCATACTCACACTTGTGCTAAATTTTTCACATGAACGATTGCAATCGAAATATGAAATTTCACGAAGCAACCAACTTTCAAGTTCCAAATTAAAATTTTATTTGCTAGAATTTATCGTATCGCTCACCTTACTTGCAATATAAAAATTCCCCCGACATGCATATATTTGCAATGTCGATTTCTCCACACACCTTGATTTAAAATCTCTGTTAAAGAACACATTTCAGTGGGAAAAAGCTCCCCCTACTTTCATGTATTTGCAATGTCGATTTTCCCCAGGCAGCTTGGTTTTGATGTCTCTGTTAGGGATACGACACATATGTCGTCAATTTCGAACAATCAGAAGTGGGTATTTCCGTTAGGATAGGTGTTGAGATTTTTCAATTGTTTGATAGTTAGTTTCATGACAAATATTATTTTCTTCAATATAAAAAATTGTTATGGAGTGTCGAAATCGATTGACGCAAAAATCTCATCAATCCATCATGAAATGACTGAGCAATAAGCGTTAGAAATTGGACAATTTTGACGATGTGCTCGATTTTCGATTTTCAATTTGTACCCCAATAAGTTCCCGAAAGACGTAATCCTACGTCAAAAAATCCCTTGTAAAATTCCAATTACGTTTGAGCCGCTTTTCGGTCACATTTAATCTATGCTTCTGGATATTCTTGAATGTTGCATGTGTGTTGCCAACAAGAACATAGAAAACGCACCAATACCTAATGATAGATTTCGCACCAACTCGTCTCGGAGTTGGCAGTATCCTCTCAGCATGCTTTCAAACTTTGTTGATGTAGAATTATTAGCTAATTAATCATCTCTGCATTCCGATTAGTCTGAATAGTCTGGATTGGCTCCCAAAAAAGGATGATGCTTTTATGAGCTTTCTATTAATTTAAATATTATTTAAAAAAAACAACTACTGAAACAAAAATATGTACAATGAATGAATGACAAGTATTAAATTTCATGATTGAAAAAAATATTCAATATTAATTGAAACTTTACACTTACAAAAATTCATTTAAAAAATCTAAATTCGATTTAAAAAATGCACTTCATTGTGAGGTAACGGGAGTTCATTATGAGATCAATTTTGTGAACAGCTTATTTCACACTTTAGTTTAGTAAACTATCAACATTCAAAATCATTCGAAAATCTCCTCAAAAGGGTTAAGCCATGCAAGCGAATATTAGAATGATTTTGTTATACATCTGCCTTAATCGTACGGTCCCTACAATAAAATTTAAAGAAATCATGGCGAATTTCATGCCAACTCGACTGGCCATGGGCAGGAGTATCGCAGATTACAGTGAACCGTTGTGGGTGTAGAGAAATTGGTCATTAAAGCAATTTAGCATTTTTGAAATAATAAAAAAAAAGAAACATACTACTTTTCAGAAATGAAAATAACAATGTTTTTTTCTTAATTTTTTACAATAATTTATAACTCAAAAGCTATAATATCTGCAAAATTTTGACCTAAGAATGAATTAAATTTTCATAAAAAATACCGATTCGAACTTAAATTGCACTGAAAAAAAATATTCCAAAAATTGAATTTTTTTTTTCTTAAAAACATATTATGTATTTTAAGATTTTCAAAAAAAAAAGTATATGAATAGCCCTTAAAATTTCCAACGAGTCATCCATGCATCGAAGATGGGCACTTCTACAGGGAAAAAGTTTATCTAACAGCAACTTTTCCATGTTTTACAATATAAAGTTTTTAAGAAAAATGAATATTAATTTTTCAATTTTTTTTAGTGTATGCTTTTGTATTATATTCTGAACCATCTAAAGACTCACCGATAAAGAATTATTTTTAAGTGATACTGAAAGTATCAATAAATTAGGCCCAGTTCATGTGTTGAAATATGCATTTACACCAAAATGATATTGATGAACGAACTAATTAAAATATTGTACGCCGTGTTAAATTATTTGGTTGTATCCTTTGGAGAACAAGGTGTCATAAAAAAAGCTCGGTCCAATATGCCATTTGAGTGTTTCGAAATATTTCTCATGTATTTTGTTACTTGAATCCGAATGTCAACAACATTAGAACAACAACGTTAGAAGAATTATTTTTCCATTTTTCTTTTTATTTGGCGTTTTACAATTGTCTCTTTTTATAACTTTTAATACTTCTAACAAAACTTATCATTACAATATAAAATTGTCATTAGACATAATTCTCGTCTAAGATTCATCAATCATTCTTCATTTAAACATTTTTCTCCATTAATAGTAGAATACGGAAATGTAAATTTTCATTCACAGTTTTCACCTAAGACATCACCATTTCGCTTCACGCTAACTTAACACGGAGATTCCCAGTAAACATTAAGTCGTATGACGAGCGTTTGTACCGCATCATTTAGCTAACATTTTGAGTGGTATATGACGCTCTCAACTGGCATATACATGAAAAAGTGGAGGTGATATACATACAAGACAATTGCTGCAAATTATTTTGGATGAAAGCACGACTTATACATGCATCTAGTACGACTATTGTCATACATATATACGTTTTACTATAGGCATACCAAAAAAGATGGCGGAAAATGTTCATGAGGTTATACTTATATTGATAACCTCTCGAATCAGAAGTTGTATATTTGATAGCATTTTTGTTTGTTCCAGGCTAAAAGTGGCATTAAGGTGCAGCTTCAACACTCCAACGATAGTAACCTAGCCTTCTGTTCCAACCCAGAATATCGGTAGGAAAACATAATCCGAGATATAGAGGTTGAATGCGATCTTGAGAGCCGCACATTCAATTTTCGAAGCAGAAAATGGCCGACAACGAAGCTACGCAGACGTTAGATGTAAGCGGATTAAATAACACATCGAATACGCAGGATGCTCCGTTTTTTCGCCCTCCGCCTTCGATGTGTAGAGGGATTTTGGACGTAGAACTACGCCTTTCAGTAAGGGTGCCAAATCAGAAAACATGTCACGTTTTTATGAAATAAAGTTAACGTTGATCACTATTTTTGCCGCGAACGGATTTTGGCCATTTACATACCAAACGAACAGGAAATTCCCTTATGTTGCTGGCGTACAAGTATATAATTGACTGTGGCCGAGTCTATAGCGTTCGAGGTAAATTTTAAATGCATTGACATGAAACAAATTGCGACATACGATCAGCTAGTGTATTGTTCTGCGAGGTCAAGAATTAATCATTAAACAATTATCGCCAACTGATTCTACAAATTACAAAAAAAAACATTTCAGGGCGATCATACCATTCTACTAAACAGTTATTTCTAAAATTTCACAGCATTATAAAATAGTACCCGAAGTTATAAACAAGCGACTTATATAAAATAACAGCGTAGTTCTGCGTCAACAATGCGGTCGTATCTTGGATACAACCTCCTATAATTGTTTCATCAAATATGATCGTCTATCGCTTCCTGAGAGATTCTGGATAAATTTATTTTTTTCATGTGAGAAAGGAGGATTTTAAGAGGATGAATCATAAATTAAATTCTTCTTTTATAATCTAAAAAACAAATAAAACATGTTTTTTTTTTGACTCGATATATACAGAATTCGATTATGTACAGTGAAAAGAAATCCGAGACAGTATATAATCGAGTCCGTCCTGTACTAGGGGAATTGATAATAATGTGGCAAGATAATGTTAAAAATGTTGACTAACGCAAATCCAGTTGCATGTAAAACGGAATGAGTAAATATGACAACTTATATGTATACGTTGTTTGTGATCACATAGGGGCTGTCCACATACCACGTGGACAACTTTAGGGGGGGTAGGGGGTGATAACATGTCCACGCTTGTCCACGGAGTGGGGGAGGGGGTATATACTGAGTCCACGTGGACAGGAAGATTATTTTGTTTAAACACAATCATCTATACATTCAAAATTAAATTAAATAATACATGTTCAAGAATTTCAAAACTCGCCATATTTATCAGTAAATGAATTGAGCTGCCCAGTTGTTTATCTACCGTTATTGCTTATAATGAATTTTTCCACATTCCTCGTCAGTACACGCTCGTAAGTTGGCAGCGCATGTGGAGTGGAGATGAGTTCGGTCGTTGGTTACACACGATTATCCCTAAGGTCTCGACGAGTGCATGGTTCAAGGGATTGAATGTAGGTCGTGATATCATTCGCGTGATATCTCGGCTTATGTCCAATCACTACAACCTAAACGCGCATCTCTATCGCATTGGGCTCGCAGCAAGCAATCTTTGTGATTGTGGCGATGGCTACCACGACATCGAGCATGTTGTCTGGTCGTGTATCCGGTTCCATACTGCTCGCTCTCAGCTCTCTAGAGCACTGAGAGCACAAGGAAGACAATCGGAGATCCCCGTCCGGGATATCTTAGGTAGTCGTGATCCTGATCTTCTGCTTCATCTATACCTGTTCCTCAGGAACGCCGATGTCAACGTTTAATGATGTTTCCTTCGTTGTGTCCCCGTTTTATATCCCTCCTATCCGATCGATAAACTTTTACTTAGTCGCGGCAATACATACACACACTCTTTACAGATACACGGGCCAAAGGTTGTGCAGTCCACTGATCATTCAACAAGAGCCAAAGGTTGTACCGCTCATGACAACTCTACATGAACTGATGATTTCGCCGGTTAGTGACCATTCTATCCTGGATTCCTCGAGTCGAGAAAGACGCACCACGCTAGATATGAGGTACAGACTAGGGGGGCGTTGCTGATTAAGGGTCAGCTGCATCCCAATAGGAAGTATCCCGTGTCGGGCACACGTACAGAGCATTGGAGACAGCAACATCCGAATTACGAAAACACTTGTAATACTAACCTCGAGCCAGTCGCGAGTAATCGGTTACATATAACTAACATAGATAATAAGAAAAATTGTCAAAGTATTGAACTCCCGGCCCCGTGAGGCTAACGCCATATGAGCCTTGATAAAAATATATATTTTGGAAAAAAAAATACCGCGTTGGAAGCGTCATTTCAGTACAATTTTAACCATGGAACAATACACACCTAAACAACTCGCTGAAATTGTTCAGCTGTACATTCAAAATAACTTCTCAATTGTGGCTTTTGGCAAAAAATCATAATGTCTGATGAGGCGCATTTCAACTTGAATGGAGGAGTGAATGAACAAAATTGTCGGTTTTATGCTACTGAAAACCCTCAATTCATCGAAACGCAACCTCTTTACGACCAAAAAGTTACTGTGTGGTGTGGCATTTATGCCGATAAAGTCATCGGCCCGTACTTCTTTGAAAACGAAAATGGAGCAATGGTAACCGTGAATGGGGAGCGTTATCGGACAATGATAACCGATTTTTTATTGCCATTTGTTCGTGAAAATGAATTGGACAATTACTGGTTCCAACAGGACAACGCTACATGCCATACAGCGGCTGCCACGACCAAATTATTGCGCGAAATGTTCCCCGGAAGATTAATATCGAAAAACGGCGATTATGACTGGCCACCGAGATCACCTGATTTGACGCCTCCTGACTTTTTTTTATGGGGATATTTAAAATCCAAGGTATACACTGGTAAACCAAGGACCCTGGCTGCGCTGAAAGACAATATCCGACAAGAAATTGCTGCCATATCGGCCGAAACATTGGGCAAAGTGATGAAAATGCCGAAAAAAGGGCACATTTTGCGGTCAAATGGGGAGGTCATTTACGAGATATCATAATCAAAAAGTAGTTAGAACAAATCTCCTTGGACCAAAATAAATGAATTTCAAAAAAAAAAATTAAAATTCCACTTCTTTACTTTGCTATTGCAAAAACAAATCCTTCCACTTTAAATGGCCCACCCTGTAGTAAATAGTCCTACTGAAACTTTCTATGGATCAAATGGAAGCGAAATAATCAGGTTGATTAGATTGTTATTGGGAATATATTTTAGAAATCAATAGAAACTTCAAAAGCAAACCAAAAACACTTTATTTTTGTTGCAATGTCTTGCCTACAACTGTATTTTTTATTTTCATATAATCAATTATATCGAAGCTACAGGTGTTCCGAAAAAACAGTTTCGACCCGTTACTCCTCAATCCTTTGTCAAGTGAAGATCTATAAATATCAGTACATGCTTCCTACTTCATCTTTTCTTTTCCTGAAATTCTTTCAATTGATAAAAAAAATCTATGCATATAAAATGTTCTGTTCGTTTTGGCGCGCTTCAAAAACTCGAAAAATTCGGCACTGATGAGGCTCATATACAATATACAATCCACTACAAGGATTGTTGTTGATAGATAGAAGAAACACACTTCTGAGATAAAGCTGTGAACGTAAATTAACTTTCTAATATTGAATATGTATCTTTGGAATTATGTGTTTTATATTCGGATGCGGATTGTTCAACTATATATTACGCGTTTCCGTGTTGTTTTTTTTTTCTTCTCTATTATCTCTATAACAATAACACATGCCAAAGTCATATTCTAGGGGTCTTGCAAAAAACTGCAGTACAAACCATCCGTGCTATAAATTAATAAAAAGTATAGTATAAACAGTATAATATTATGGTTATGATTTTATTATTTTACATTCAACACATTTCGGCTGGTTAGTTTAGTTCCGTTGGTGGCTTTGGCTGGTGGTTTTAGTTCCATTTTTGGAAGAATGTCGGGAGTGAGAATTGAACTCGTGATCTCTGCGTGAGAGATATGGATGTTACCACTACGCCAGATCGCCTCCCGTTTCCGTGTTGGGAAACCAGATAGTCTTTATATCTTCGCAGATAATAGAAAAAAACAAAGTATTACAAGTATTTCAAAATTAAACTCATATGAAACATATGTTTTGTTTTGCAATAAAGCCTCAATGTGTCACAGCAAAGTGTGGCATGGTACAGCTAGTGAAATTTGAAACAACATAAACTCAAATGAACTTAAAATTTAACTTTTGCGCAATTCAGCTATTTCCTCAAATAAAAAAGGAAAAACTGTCCACGTGGACAACTGGGGGAGGGGTATGAAAATGTCCACGCTTGTCCACGGAGGGGGAGGGGGGAGTCCAAAATCGTGCCTTTTCTGTCCACGTGGTATGTGGACAGCCCCATACTGTATAGTAGAAAATTAATATTCTAACTGGACACTATAACCCAAGTTCCGAAATTGAGTAATAACTTTCATAAACCTAATTTTCATTAAAATAATCAGTGTATATGATAAATTTTTAATAATCAGTATTTACATTATATATTTAGATAAATGACTACAGGTTGGCAACAATGTTAGATATCTGCGCCATTTTGGCAGTTGTCAGTAATTTGTGTAAATTGTGTCGATCTTTTTTTGGTTATGTTCATGTTAATTAACATTAAGAATTATTTCGATTTTTCAAAATAAAATATGATTGAGAGGTTAAGGGATACGAAACACCATGCCTGGCTATTTTCAATCAAATTCTTGTGCAAGATTTTCTAGGCGTTGAAGCATTTTGAACAAGAGTTAATAGATGTAGGATTTGAGGAATATTTGTTCCTTTGAATTATCTTTTGTAGATTTTTTGTTATCGCCATCAGAAATAAGTCCACTTTAAATGCGTACGTTACTGATCAAATGTAAAGCATATGCTGAAAAAAAAGAGGTTGGAATTTCAATTTAACTAAAGGATAGCAAGCGAAAATGAAATTTAGCAACCAAACAAGTGAGAGCAGGGCTCGTTCAAGAGATGATGAACCGTGTACGAAGGAAAGTTCGAGCAGTTACCTATGGTAAGAAGGAAGATTGAAAAAACCATGGTCTTATAATAATCCTAAACCTACTTATTTACTATGCTAAATGAAACGCATATTTGAACTTCAACAAAATATTCGTGTCCGAATTTTTGCGTGTTCATCTCAACGAAGGAAAGTTTGGCGTTGACTATGACACCATAACTCTAACTTTGCTACATCTTGGAATTGTACTCTTGCCTATAGTGATTGGTCCATGTCTTATTGTGAGCTTTCTTGTTAAAGAAATAGATATACAATTTTACGATAAGTTACAACAAGCTTTTCATGCAACAAGCCAGTTATGAAAGATATTAATTTCATGTTGGAATGCTCCAAAATCAGATGTCTTTCCGTCTATTGAAGAACTTCCGGAAATCCAAATCGAAAATGACTCTTTTTTTCATTCTATCGATTCTCGTTCCACCGAGAACATCACAGATTGAGCATCTCTTTAAATTCAAAATCACTCGCCGGAAATCACCGAGCCAAGACTACGTGACAAGTAATTGCAGCGGTGCGCAAATAAATGACATTATCCACTGCTGACAGCAAACATCCCCCGCCCACGGTTTCCGCCGACGGAATCAAGGAACCAATATTTGCTTTTAGCATTAATTTCTATTAATTCACGAGCACGCGATTGATCTCTCCTCGTTATCCAACATACCAAGCGCGATTGTCGTCGCGAAATACGAAGGAAAAAAACGCTCCGCGTAGTCCACTGGCGTGGGTGGCAGATAATGGCATTTAATCAGAATTCATTCCATTAAACTTTGCGTTGCTTCCTTTGGCTGGCTTGGCTGTTATTGTCACTTCAAGGAGAAACATCAGAAGGATTTTTCTTCTCGCCCTTCGCGGATACAAATAATTCGCTTTTGTGGCAGTCGCGTCCTCCTGCTGCTGTTGCTTCCAGGAAATAATTGACAGTTCTGCCGTGCTTGCGGCGAATGGCACGACTTTGGCTTCGACGGAAACAGAAGGACACAATCAGCGAGGGCTCCCGTTTGAGATAAATTAATAACTCTCTTATTGTGCGTTCCCGGACAAAAAAGTGTATGCCAAAGACGTCCTGCAGGGAGTTGCTCCCTGCTCCCGAGCATGAATCACCTCCTCGATCCGGCCGAATACAAACCACTTTGTCTCGTTATAAATTCTGTGTGCATTCCGCGTTTTTTTTTTTTGTTGCGGTCATTATCGTAAAATTTTATCAACTTTTCAATAAATTAATTAGCCGAGAGCACCGGATTTTAGCAACGGGACATCGGGAGTCACATCACGCCCGGTCCATTACAACAGCCATCATCATTTGCCGAGGTTTTGTTTTTTTTTTGGGCGAAGATAAAAACCCAGTTCAGGAGGGAAGTAAATGGAAATTATGGCTCGCCTCAATACAAGATTAATTGGCAGATTCACAAACTTCTCGGGGTGATAACCATCGTGGAGTTACGGAAAAATGCAGATCATGATTTGGAATTATTATTTTTTGTGCTGAATCAGTGTAGCGATATTGAATATTAAATCGCTCGACATTATGTGCATTCATATTTCTCCTCGAAGCAGCGCTAACAAAGCGTTGTGCTCAATGACTGTTGGAAAATCACCCAACGACACGGAAAATATCATCTGAATGTCTGTCAGTTGTCAATAAACACTGCCATTTAGCTGCGGTAGATTGAACTCAATCATCGCCAGTTGCGAAAGTGACACCCTGCTGAGCGCGACTCGCGAGATGGGTTTTTCCACCCACAGGGCAGAACAGGTGCTCGTGGCATTCCCTTTCCTTCCGCCCACATATGGTTTTCCACACCGCGCACGGTTACCGACTACGTGCCGTTTTATTATTAGCAGTATTCCGCGGGTGTAAATTTCACTCCATTTAAGCGGGACCGACCCGTGTGTACCCGTGTGAAACGTCATATTAAATTTCACACCACGACTCCAAAATGCAGCAGCAGAAGCTTACCGCAAACGAGCACGCGAGAGTGGTGGTAATGGCAGCAGCATGATTGCAAGCTGTAAAAATAAATTGCACAAATGAAATAAAGAACGTAAAATACCGTAAGAAGTCGGTGGAAAAAAAAACATCCTAGAAGCTTGCCTGTCACATAATTAACACTTTACCACCCCCACTTTTCCTGCGCAAACGTCGCTTGTCCCAAACTGGGAGTAAGAAAGCACCTTTTTAAGGAAATGACTTCGAGGTATTGTCACCGATTCCACACCGCAATATGTTTTTGTCCTCACCGTCACTGTTTTATACCAAAAAACTGAGTAATGTTTTCATTTTCTTGCTTGATGTAAAGGGAAATATTTGCTTTTCCCTCGTGTCCTTTTTTCTTTTTCTTATCGTTCAATGTTTTTCCTTCTGCTGCTTTATGCCACGCCGAGGTGATGCATTTTCCACATCACACAGGGACACAATATTGTGTCTTTCGTTAGCAACCGCAGACCTGTTGTGGTGGCGCTTCCTTCCCAAGAAGGGCATACGAGAGATAGAATATTGTGTACATTTACCTTTTCTTTATTGCATTTCATCTTTTGTCGCTGCAGATAGATAGTGTTGATTTGAGAATTATGGTGAAGGAAATAAACATGCTCCCGTTTGTTTCTGCTGATGTGTCAGGCTTACAGCTAAGACAAAGGACGAAGAAGTTTATGTTGATTCGAGGGAACGATGCAAAATTTTGAGTGGTTTCGCTAGTGCTATTACCTAAAATAGATAGTATAGCATCTTTTTCATTGAAGAGCAAAAATTGATTTGAGTTTGTAACTTTGTACTATACAGTTTCTGAAAATATTCATTATTTCATTCATAATAAATCAACATTCCAATGAAGATTACATCTGAACCATGATATTATATTGACAACTTGGTATGTTTATATGGTTGCGTCTCTTCAATGAGTTGTCTCATTGTCGGAATGGACGCAAAAAAAAATTGCCTGCCGATTGTGAGCATGTAGAAGTACCGGAATACAATAAGACTGATTCCGCGAAGCAATTAAATGCATTCTACGTACAAAATATTGGGACCATATGCTTAGTAATGAAGGAAATGTCAACCAATCTGTGCAAAATTTTCACGATTTTCCAAATAACATAATGTCAGAATTCGTCCCGAAGAAAAGAACACGTAGAACTTGCGAAGACAGATATTGTCAGCGGTTCTATCCACAAATAAAGAATTTAAAAAACCAAAAAAAAAGGCAAACACAAAGTATAAACTAATAAAAGCGAATCAAAATTTGTTTAATTAACACCTTATTTTGCAAAAACGGAATTCGGCCATAAATATCGCATATCTATCTATCTATATATATATAAAAATGGATTTCTGTCTTTCTGTCTGTCTGATTCTTATGGACTCGAAAACTACTGAACTGATCAACATGAAAATTCGTATGTAGGGGTTTTTGGGGTCTGGGAAGGTTTTCGTGATAGTTTGAGACTCCTCCCCACCTTAAATTAGGGGGGTGAGGGTGGTCTGCCATACAAATTAAACCCAAATTTCTACATTACGCGGGAATTAATCAAGCAAATGAAACGAAATTTGGCATATGGAGGTTTTAGGGTGCACTAAATGTTTTTATGGTGGCTAGTCTCTCAACCCCCCCCCCCTCTCTAAGGGGGGGGCTGTCATACAAATGAAACACAAATTTCTGCATTACTCGAGAATTACTCAAGCAAATCAAACCGAATTAACCATATTGAGGTTTCAGGGTGCAATAAATGTTTTTACGGTGGTTAGATACTCCTCCCCCTTCTCTTAGGGGGGCTACCATATAAAACAAACATTTCTGCATTACACGAGAATTAATCAAGCAAACTGAACCAAATTTGACATGTGGAGGTTTTAGGAGGCAAGAAACATTTCTATGGTGGTTCAACTCTCCTACCACCTTTCTGAGGGGGGGCTGGGTCTGCCATAGAAATGAAATACAAATTTCTGCATAACTCGAGAATTAATCAAGTAAATAGAACCGAATGTGGCATATGGAGGTTTTAGGGTGCAATAAATAATTCTATGGTGGTTAGATACTCCTCCCCCTCTTTTAGGTGGGGCTACCATACAAATGAAACACAAATTACAGGGGACACACAAACACAAACTTCTGCATAACTCGAGAACCAATCAAACACAATTTGGGATGTGAAGGTTTTTGAGTATGAGAAATGTTATGCTATGAGCACTCTTTGGAATACGGCTAGGAGAATGCGTGGCTGGAACCATACAAATGAAAGTGAGGAATACTCTGACCGTTGGATTTTCAAATTTGCAAGAAATGTTTGTCCCGATTCCGTTCCTGCACAAAGCGTCGTACGCGATATTCCGCTCCAATGCGACTATGAGAATTTTTCGATGGTAGAATTCTCAATTGCCCTCCTCTCATGTAACAATTCAGCTCCTGGGTCGGACAAGATTAAATTCAACTTGTTGAAGAATCTTCCCGACTTGGCGAAACAGCGTTTGCTGAACTTGTTCAACAAGTTTCTGGAGCTGAATATTGTCCCACATGACTGGAGGCAAGTGAGAGTGATAGCCATACGAAAACCCAACAAGCCGGCTTGCGATCACAACTCGTATAGGCCGATTGCAATGTTATCCTGTATTCGTAAATTGTTAGAGAAAATGATTCTACTTCGTTTGGACAAGTGGGTCGAAACGAACAATTTGCTGTCAAATACGCAGTTTGGCTTCCGCCGAGGTAAAGGGACGAACGATTGTCTCGCGCTGCTATCTTCTGAAATCCAAATCGCATTTGCTCGCAAAGAAAAATGGCTTCCGTTTTCCTCGATATCAAAGGGGCATTTGATTCAGTTTCCATGGAAATTCTCTCAGAGAAACTTCATAATCGTGGATTTTCACCAATTCTGAATAATTTCCTGTACAATTTACTGTCAGAAAAGCACATGTTTTTCAATCATGGCAGCTTGAAATCTTCTCGATACAGTTTTATGGGCCTACCGCAAGGCTTCTGCCTAAGCCCCCTCTTGTACAGTTTTTACGTCAATGATATAGATGATTGTCTAACTAGAGACTGCACGCTGAGACAACTTGCAGACGATGGAGTTATTTCCATCACGGGTACTAATCCCGTCGTTCTGCAAAATTCGTTGCAAGATACCCTGAACAATCTGTTCACGTGGGCCCTCAAGCTGGGTATCGAATTCTCTACGGAGAAAACTGAAATGGTCGTTTTTTCTAGGAAGCACGAACCCGCCCAATTCCAGCTTCACCTATCCGGCAAAACAATCAAGCACTCGATGTTTTTCAAATACCTTGGAGTATATTTTGACTCTAAATGTACCTGGGGAATACACATTGCGTATTTGAAACAGAAATGCCAGCAAAGAATCAATTTTCTCCAAACAATAATCGGAACATGGTGGGGTACCCATCCAGGAGACCTCATTCAGTTATACTAAACAACGATATTATCAGTGTTAGAATATGGCAGTTTTTGCTTCCGATCAGCTGCCAGGATTCATATTCTCAAGCTGGAGAGAATACAATATCGTTGCTTGCGTATAGCCATGGGGTGTTTGCATTCGACACATACGATGAGTCTCGAAGTTTTGGCAGGAGTACCCCCGCTTACTCTTCGGTTCACAGAATTATCCTACAGATTTCTCATCCGTTGCAAGATCATGAATCCATTGGTGATTGATAACTTCGAAAATCTACTACAACTGACTCCTCAGTCAAGTTTTATGTCTTTATACCATGAGTACCTTACCCATGAAGTGCACCCTTCACCGGGCATCTCCAACCAAGTTTGCTTCCCATACTTTTGCAATTCCTCTGTCAATTTTGATCTGTCCATGCGACAAAAGATCCATGGAATCCCAGATCATCTACGCTCCGATTACATTCCGGAGATATTTTCGGCAGAATATGGGAAAGTTAGATCTGATAAAATGTTCTTTACTGACGGTTCATACATAAACGGGTCCACTGGCTTCGGCATCTTCAATGAAAATTCCAGTGCCTTTTCAAACTCAAAGATCCTTGTTCCGTGTATGTCGCTGAACTGGGTGCGATATATTACGCATTAGGGATCATTGAAACATTGCCCATCGACCACTATTTTATTTTTTCAGACAGTCTCAGCTCAATAGAGACAATCCGCTCAATGAAAGTTGATAAACGCTCATCTTATTTCCTAACTAGAATAACACAACTATTGAGTGTTTTGGTCGAAAAATTATTCAAGATTACCTTGACATGGGTTCCCTCTCATTGTTCGATTCCAGGGAATGAGAAAGCGGACTCGCTAGCTAAGGGGGGCGCTTTAGAAGGCACACTTTTTGAAAGGCAAATTGCTTATAATGAATTTTTCCACATTCCTCGTCAGTACACGCTCGTAAGTTGGCAGCGCATGTGGAGTGGAGATGAGTTCGGTCGTTGGTTACACACGATTATCCCTAAGGTCTCGACGAGTGCATGGTTCAAGGGATTGAATGTAGGTCGTGATTTCATTCGCGTGATATCTCGGCTTATGTCCAATCACTACAACCTAAACGCGCATCTCTATCGCATTGGGCTCGCAGCAAGCAATCTTTGTGATTGTGGGATGGCTACCACGACATCGAGCATGTTGTCTGGTCGTGTATCCGGTTCCATACTGCTCGCTTTCAGCTCTCTAGAGCACTGAGAGCACAAGGCAGACAATCGGAGATCCCCGTCCCTTAAGTATCCCTTAAGTAGCCGTGTTCTTGATTTTCTGCTTCATCTATACCTGTTCCTCAGGAACGCCGATGTCAACGTTTAATGATGTTTCCTTCGTTGTGTCCCCGTTTTATATCCCTCCTATCCGATCGATAAACTTTTACTTAGTCGCGGCAATACATACACACACTCTTTACAGATACACGGGCCAAAGGTTGTGCAGTCCACTGATCATTCAACAAGAGCCAAAGGTTGTACCGCTCATGACAACTCTACATGAACTGATGATTTCGCCGGTTAGTGACCATTCTATCCTGGATTCCTCGAGTCGAGAAGACGCACCACGCTAGATATGGGGTACATACTAGGGGGGCGTTGCTGATTAATGGTCAGCTGCATCCCAATAGGAAGTATCCCGTGTCGGGCACACGTACAGAGCATTGGAGACAGCAACATCCGAATTACGAAAACACTTGTAATACTAACCTCGAGCCAACCGCGAGTAATCGGTTACATATTACTAACATAGATAATAAGAAAAATTGTCAAAGTATTGAACTCCCGGCCCCGTGAGGCTAACGCCATATGAGCCTTGATAAAAATATATATTTTGGGAAAAAAAAAATGTTTCTATGATGGTATGACATCCCTCCCTCCTCTGGAATGGAGAGGGGGTCCCATAAAAATATTACACATATTTCAACCAATAATATTCCAACCAAACATGACATTTGAAAACTTCGGAAAACTCTGAAGGAAAAAGAGAAAATTCGGAAAATTAAATTCCCATATGTTCTACAATTACATAGTGACAAGTGATGTTAGTTCATTTGATGTTTGTGTTAGCGAAATTGATCTTTGTTCGAAACTGGAAATGGATTATAATGTGATGAAACTTCTTCTATCTATACCAATAAAAAAGTATCGTCGAATGTGTTGATAAGAGCAGAACTCGAGGAAGAAATTGCCCGATTTAGGGCTGTCTTTATTCTATCATATTTTCTGTATAAAACATTTATTCCTTGTAACGGAGAAACATGTTATTTGCAAGTGGTTGAAAAATCTTAAACGAGAATTGTGTCTGAAAATAATCTGATATTATAATGATGAGTAGAAGGTAGATTCAACGGGGTCGATTAGAAGATCAATCAATGAACAGTTCTGCGATTGGACCCACGAACTTGCTCATAGTAGGAAAACGTGAATGTTCGAAGGTATTGATAAAAAAAAAATTGCGCGGGACGAAGTTTGCCGGGTCAGCTAGTGAAGAATATAATCGGAAGGTCGAATCTGAGTCAATTCCTGTCCGAAGAACTTTTTCAATTACGTGAAGTCTAAACTTATAAGCAATAAAATACAATCGCGTATGCATCTCGACGAGAATGTAAGTAAAACTCCGAAAGAAATATGAAATATTTTTGCCATTTTTTTCAAGAGAACATTCTTCGAGAAGAACCGCGACCGAAAGCATTTTTTATTCCTACAGGAATTTTCAAACGACATATCTGTGTTGCACATCAGGAAATATATATTAGGCTGTCAAAAAAGTCCTGCGGTATTTCCGCGAGGTGTCGTTGTAAGCGCGTAGTTCTAGTTGTATTCATTGTATCGAGTCATACTATAGCTTGTTGGAAAGGTATTTTTGCGCGCTATAATAGAGTCCTTGACAGTGTTTTGTTTGGTTAAGTCGTTCGTGAGTTATAGTGTCGCAAATATGGAACAAAATAAAGAGAAAATCCGACATATTTTACAGTACTACAATGATAAAGGCAAAAATGCATCTCAAGCTGCCAATAAAATTTGTGCAGTTTATGGACCCGATACAGTTTCCATTTCCACCGCACAGCGATGGTTTCAACGTTTTCGTTCTGGTGTAGAGGTCGTTGAAGATTCGCCACGCTCCGGAAGGCCTGTCGTCGAAAATTGCGACAAAATCGCTGAATTATCAGAGAAAGACCGGCATAGTAGCAGCCGTAGCATCGGCCAAGAGCTGGGGATAAGTCATCAATCCGTTATTAACCATTTGAAGAAGCTTGGATTCACAAAGAAGCTCGATGTATGGGTGCCACACACGTTGACGCAAAAAAAACATCTTTGACCGTATCGACGCATGTGAATCGCTGCTGAATCGCAACAAAATCGACCCGTGTCTGAAGCGGATGGTGACTGGCGATGAAAAGTGGGTCACTTACGACAACGTGAAGCGCAAACGGTCGTGGTCGAAGCCCGCTGAAGCGGCTCAGACGGTGGCCAAGCCCTCATTAATGGCCAGGAAGGTTCTGCTGTGTGTTTGGTGGGATTGTCAAGGAATAATCTATTATGAGCTGCTTCCCTATGGCCAAACGCTCAATTCGGACCTGTACTGCCAACAACTGGACCGCTTGAAGGTAGCACTCATGAAGAAGAGGCCATCTTTGATAAACAGAGGTCGCATTGTCTTCCATCAGGACAACGCCAGGCCACACACTTCTTTGGTGACGCGCCAGAAGCTCCGGGGGCTCGGATGGGAGGTTCTTTTGCATCCGCCGTATAGTCCGGACCTTGCACCAAGTGACTACCACCTGTTTTTGTCCATGGCGAACGAGCTAGGTAGTCAGAAGTTAGCCACAAAAGAGGCCTGTGAAAATTGGCTATCCGAGTTTTTTGCCAATAAGGAAGCGAGCTTCTATAACAGGGGTATTATGAAGTTGGCATATCGTTGGGAACAAGTCATCGAACAAAACGGCGCATATTTGGCTTAAAACAGATGATTGTAACTTATTTTATGAACAAATGAAAATTTAAAAAAAATACCGCAGGACTTTTTTGACAGCCTAATAAAACCTTTAAAAGGCTGAACCCATTGAAAGGCCCTGATGACCTGATGGAATTGCACCCGTAATCTCAAGAACCTGGCTGGCGAACTTACACCTCCTCTTCATCTCTTATTGATTATGTCTTTGAAAACTTGAAGATTCCCAGACAAATGGTAACAATTTTTTCTCAGAGCCTATTTTCAAATCATGCTCAAAGTTTGACATCCTTAATTAGCGTGGAACTGCTATTATCTCTTACATTCCTAAATGAATAGTAGTACCGGTAAGTTTCCCATCGCTAGTCACAACTTTTTTCCATCTTTCTGGCAATACACGGATCTCTTTGCGGAAATAATCGGCCGGTTTGTCGGCTAACCACCACGTTTCCAAGTGTGTTTTGACCGGTTTCGCGACATGCGGCCGAGCATTATCGTGCTGCAAAATATCTTTATCGTGTCTTTGCTCGTATTGTGGTCGTTTTTTCTTCAGTGCTCGCTCAAACGCATCAATTGTCTGTCGTCGGTAGAGGTCCCCTATAATGGTTTCATTCGGTTTCGGCAGCTCATAGTACATCACATCCAACTGGTTCCACCAAATAAACAGCATAACCTTCTGACCGGGGTATCCATACGTTTCCCGACATTTAGGATTGTCGTAATGGAACTTCTTTTCATCGCCAGTAACGATTCGATGCAAAAAAAAACCTTTCTTTTATACCGTTGGAGCGGTTGTTCGCACGTGAAAAAACGGCGTCCGACGTCTCGTGGCTTAAATTCATACGGCACCCAATGTCCTATCTTTCGGATCATTCCCATTGCTTTTAAACGATCGGATATGGTCTGCTGAGCTACTCCAAGAGTATCTGTAAGTTCTTGTTGCGTTTGTGACTCGAGTAAAGTAAAGCCTCCAATACTTCATCTTCAAACTTTTTTGGCGGTCCGGAACGTTCTTCGCCTTCCAAGTCAAAATTACCACTTTTAAACCGTGCAAACCACGTCTGACACGTTCGCTCTGTTGGCGCATGGTCACCATAAACTTCCACCAAAATGAGATGACTTCCGCAGCTTTTTCTTCATATTGAAGCAATGAAGTAACACTCCCCACAAAAACATTATCGTTGGTACAAAATTCGACATATTCGAAGTGGCAATAAACTATGTTGTTTACGCTTCAGCTTTTTGACATATGCTGAAAAAGACGTGCAGTGACAGTAGCTTTCCAATGAATGTCTGGAAATCTGATTCACTGAAATAATAATCAAGTTACGCCATCTGTTGTAAAACCGAAGAAACTCACCGGTACACCTAATATTTGAATTAATAATCAATGAAAAAATCTTTCAACAAGTAAAAAGTCGAGTTACAAACTAACCTATTACAATTCGTCACCCTTTTACTAAAAGCAATGGACAATGGCAAGTACGTACACCCAAACTAGCGTTGGCAGAAAACATTTCATCTTTGGCAGAAAAGATGCCATTTCCTGGTCATGAGAGTCAAATGCGCAAAAAATTAGCTATTTTGAAGCTTAAAAATGGTTTGTATGTATGCGAGCAGACATCTCTTTCTGTTTTTTTTCTCTTTTCATTGGGAATGTGCAAGAAAAAGTCCATACGACATCAATAGGGATCGAACCCAGGCCGGCTGGAATGCGAAATTACTTTACACGACCACGCTATCCATATAGCTGCCAGCACTATTATAAAGGAGAGTGATAATATTACACCTCATCATAAAATTAAGTTGGAAGGTGTTTTCTAAGCCGATAAAGAAGAACATGAACGAGAATATATATTTCTCTGTCTGGGCCGTGTATTTGGCAAACTATACGAAAAGCTTTCATTTAAATGTGTCTCCTGTTTCGCTCCCTCATATTGGCTCTAGCATATATATTATACAATTGATATACATGTATTGGGGAGTAGAACATTTTATTTCGTCTTTCAGCTCATTTGATGTAATAAATCGGGATGCCAGAAAATGTGCTAAAAATTAACTTAGGGTGTAGAAGCCCTCTACACTGACTTAAGTAAAGCATTTGATCGGAACCACATCCCATTATTAATCTTCAAACTAGTAAAAAATAGGAATAGCACACAGTCTTTTGAAATGGCTCAACCCATATTCAATTGAACGCGAACAAATGGTTCGTTTGTGCAAAACAACCATTAAAACCCCCATCAAGTCACTTCGGGATTGTCGCAAGGATCCCATCTTCACCCTCTTCTTTTCATTTTGTACGTTAATGACATTTCCTTTATACTTAAGCGTAGAATTGTACTAATATATGCTGACGAAATGAATCTTTTTACGGAAATTGAAAATGACAGTGACTTTGAAGCATTCCAGAATGAAATAAATGTATTCTACACGTGGTGCGAAAAAAGCCTCTTACAACTTAATGCAAAAAAAAATGTAATTCAATAATTTTCAGCAGAAAACAATAAACACCAAATATTTTAATATCCCTAGGAAACTAAACTGTAGAAAAATGTAGAATAATCAGAGATCCAGGCGTCATTCTTGACTCTAGACTCAAATTTATTGAACACTACAAGTCAGTAATAAACAAAGCGAGGGCTAAGCTTCATAAAACGCTTTGCATATAACTTCCAGGACCCATCCATATAAATATTGAAGCCGTCTTTATATTATTGTATTTGTCTCTGCCGGAGATCGATGCTATGGTGAGAAAAAGTTTTGAAATTTTTGAAAAGCTTTCAGAGAAATTTTTTTTTTGGAAAAATCCTCGGCTTTCCAGAAAAAATATTAAAAAATATAGCGCCTTTGGTTCCGAGACCATGAAAACTATAAAAAAAACAAATACAATCAATAATAAAGAAAACATAATTCAAATTTTCTGCAACTGTACTATTTTTCCAAAAAAGACCAGCTAATTGGCTTCAATTTAATATGTCGAACACCTGAATTGGTCTAGTGGTTCGAATGTTATGAATTTTTGAGAAAAGTCATTTTTGGCAAAATGCGAAAAAATGGATTTTTCTGACCACCCTAAAATTGAAATGGTCACCCTAACAAAAATAATTAAATAAAATGCAAAATATTAGCTCATTCGGACTTCATTTACTGGTGTCGCCGACGTTAAAATTTGAGTTTTTTGAAAACCGAAAAATCACCGGAAATCGGGGTTTAAATTTTTTTTTTTGATGCCAAAGGTCTTGAAATTGCATGACACGTCGGGATTTACTAAAACAAAAAATGTTGTCAAAAATCGATTTTTCAGGCGGAAAACCAAGTTCCAAAAAACATTTTTGTCGACAAAAAATATCGAGATAACTGTAAATCTCGACGAGTAATGTAATTTTAAGACATTTGGCATCAAATATTTTTTTTAAAACCTCGATTTCCGGCGATTTTTCGTTTTTTAGAAAAACTCTAACTTTGACCGCTTTGTGCCACTCTCCCTTAAGTCCGATTTAGATTATATTTAGCATAGGGAATATTATCGTACAAATCAACATTCCGTAGCAAGTTCCGAATGAAAAGTCGAGATAACTTTTTTTATTGGCACTCAAAACCATACTTTTCGTCTCGTACTCCGACAAAAAAAAACCCAGAAACCCAAAAAGTCCCAGAATGCCGATTCTTGACAATAAAAATTTTTTCGGGGTGACACTAGATCTCTTTCATTCAATTTTAGGACATTCGGCATGATTTTTTTTTTAAACCCCGATTTCATTTACTCAAACTTTGACCGCTTTGCGCCACTCTCCTTTAAGGCTGATGTCACATTAGGCGGATTCGCCGCCGCGGATTCCGCGAGTAAAACCGTAGCGGAAAATCTACAGTGTATTGTGAAGGAGCCATGTCACACAGAGCGGGGCGGTTTTGGGAGCGATTTCAAATCGAGAAAAAAACCGTCGCGATATCCGTGGCGGCGAATCCGCCTAATGTGACATCAGCCTAAGTCCGATTGAGCTGATATTTTGCATAGGGTGCACTCCAAAAAATCTCGAAAATCGATCTTTTCTTTTCGATCTTTCTGATCTTTTGATCTATTTATATATGTTTTTTGAATTTTCATTTGTTCATAAAATTAGTTACAATCATCTGTTTTAAGTCAAATATGCGCCGTTTTGTTCGATGACTTGTTCCCAACGAGATGCCAACTTCATAATACCCCTGTTATAGAAGCTCGCTTCCTTATTGGCAAAAAACTCGGATAGCTAATTTTCACAGGCCTCTTTTGTGGCTAACTTCTGACTACCTAGCTCGTTCGCCATGGACAAAAACAGGTGGTAGTCACTTGGTGCAAGGTCCGGACTATACGGCAGCTGCAAAAGAACCTCCCATCCGAGCCCCCGGAGCTTCTGGCGCGTCACCAAAGAAGTGTGTGGCCTGGCGTTGTCCTGATGGAAGACAATGCGGCCTCTGTTTATCAAAGATGGCCTCTTCTTCATGAGTGCTACCTTCAAGCGGTCCAGTTGTTGGCAGTACAGGTCCGAATTGAGCGTTTGGCCATAGGGAAGCAGCTCATAATAGATTATTCCTTGACAATCCCACCAAACACACAGCAGAACTTTCCTGGCCATTAATGAGGGCTTCGACCACGACCGTTTGCGCTTCACGTTGTCGTAAGTGACCCACTTTTCATCGCCAGTCAGCATCCGCTTCAGAAACGGGTCAATTTTGTTGCGATTCAGCAGCGATTCACATGCGTCGATACGGTCAAAGATGTTTTTTGCGTCAACGTGTGTGGCACCCATACATCGAGCTTCTTTGTGAATCCAAGCTTCTTCAAATGGTTAATAACGGTTTGATGACTTATCCCCAGCTCTTGGCCGATGCTACGGCTGCTACTATGCCGGTCTTTCTCGGCTAATTCAGCGATTTTGTCGCAATTCCGGAGCGTGGCGCATCTTCGACGACCTCTACACCAGAATGAAAACGTTGAAACCATCGTTGTGCGGTGGAAATGGAAACTGTATCGGGTCCATAAACTGCACAAATTTTATTGGCAGCTTGAGATGCATTTTTGCCTTTGTCATAGTAGTACTGTAAAATATGTCGGATTTTCTCTATATTTTGCTCTATATTTGCGACACTATAACTCACGAACGACTTAACCAAACAAAACACTGTCAAGGACTATAATACCAAAAATACCTTTCCAACAAGCTATAGTATGACTCGATACAATGAATACAACTAGAACTACGCGCTTACAACGACACCTCGCGGAAATACCGCAGGACTTTTTTGACAGCCTAATATATATATATAAATTTTATATAAATTTGTTTTTCTGTGAACATTGGTTTTAATCTCATAAAAAATCACCTGACAAATTACATCATCAACATAAATTCCTTTTCGAGGTTGTAAAATTAGTGGTCGTAGAGTGTCATACTTAAAACTGTGTTGGCAAGCTTTATACTTTATTAACAATAACTAAAAGCAAAATATGAATTGCGTTTTTGAGTAGATTTGATTCAAAACAAATATTGAGGTATCAAAATAAAGATACATTGAAGAACCTGAACGAAATTCTGTATTATTTTTCGGCTACAATGTCTACAATTCCACTCACAATTTATTTCAATCGGCTTCTCCAGAATGTTTTGAATAAATGTATTCTAAGATAATGTGCTTGAAATGTATAGCATTTTGGATTGCATTGTTTTAGAGTTTTATTATATCGTGGTTGGTCATACAACGCTGTGTAATCGTCCTTTTGTAAATAGAGTTCAAGAAAGGCAATGGTGTGTTAAATTCATTTCCCTTACCTTGAATTTAATTAAACATGAACGACTATGCATCTGGAAATAGTTTGTTCTTGAACATAAATTGGAAATGTATCGTAGAAGTTGATTAATTTGTTTCATAATATTACAAATGAAAACAAAAATATTCCAATTTTAATTGATGTTATCTCAAAATTTCAGGATGCTCATATACAATGCTTATACAGCGCGGACTCGATTATATGCAGTTTCTGATTTCTTTTCACTGTATATAATCGAATCCTGAAAATGAAAATCGGAAAATCCTGAATCCTAATCGAGTCAAAAAAAATATTTTTTATTCGTTTTTTTGCATGTATTTTTGGTTTTTTGAAAATAAAAGAGGAATTTGATTTTTGATTCATCCCCTTAAAGTCAGAAAAAACCTTTCTCACATGTTAAAATTTCTTTACTTTTTTCCAATTTTTTTTCAGGAAGTGATAGACGATCATATTTGATAAAAAAAATCCTCCTACGCATATGTTCGAATTTCAACAATGACAGAGTTATTGAACTTTTTTTTTGTTTCGGACTTTGTTGCCTCTAACTGGCTCTACATTACAAAGTACGCTACGGAATACGATTCTGTTACTTTCATTTGAAAGACGAGGAAATTTAGTATAGAATGTAGTAGTGGAACATCTAAATTAGTGAATTTTAATAACATTTTGGAAGTGAAATACTTAAAAGTTCATAATTTTTAATGTGTTATTATTAATTTTATCCTAGAAATGTATATTTAACTAGATTGTTTCTATCAATTAAATTGAAGCTCTCTAACCGCCCTACAATTTGTTCTCTGACACCCAACTTCTATCTTTCTTAATTTGGCAATGTCGATTCTTAATTTAGCAATGTCGATATAAACAATTCTTGATGAAAATTCAAGCAAAATCTTCAAAAATCACGATTTTTACCGCACTGTACATGTAATAACCACTTAAATTACACCTTAACGTTGAAAGGTTAAATTTCTTCTTGAAATAAGTCATATTTGAAATATAAAAAAAATATTTTTTTCCAAACTGTATATAATCGAGTCCAAAATTGTATATAATCGAGTCTGTATATAATCGAGTCTATACATAATCGAATCCGACCTGTATATTGAACGATGACTATAGGAATCAAGATGTTGGAAATTGTTGAAAGCAAATTTGAACGTATAAAAATCGCGAGAAATAGAGTACAAAATCATATAAGACGCGACACTTCCTCATTACTTTTGTGATAACGAATATTTTTGTGCTCAGAACATCAAACATTAAACCACTTCTGTCGTAAGACATTCAAAAGAACAAATCACCAGAAAATCTCATAGTAAGTGTGAGCGATTCCGCAACATCTTTGGCCAAACCGCTGGTGTTCAAACAGAATCCGACAACCCTAAACCGAGAAACACAACAGAAAAAAAACGTCTCAGAAATGCCAAACCACTTGAAACACGTGCATCTTCATTCCACCCGAAGAATTCCGCAGGACCCATTACAGTGAAGCAGAAATCCTTTTGAAATGCTCAAGATTTTCTCATATACATCGCCACCCCTCTCTCGGATCGCGGTGTCAGTGCAAAGTGGATCAAACTCATCTCGTGATGTATTTTTCCCTTTCTCTCTCTCTCTCGCTACATCTTCTCAAGCTCTCCAAATGATGGTCCATTCAATTCCCGAGGCCGAGTAAATCGTGCTCAAGTATCAACAAATATTTGAAAGAGCACCCTTTTTTTCCGCAATGTTGCGTTTCACGAAGTAATCATTTTGGGTTTGCGAGGAAGAAAAAAAATGAATCGCGGGGAAACTCGGGGCTTTGGTCACTTGTTCGAGTGAAGATCTCAAGAGTGAGCGCTTTTTGTTTGTAAGAAATTGAAGGGAAGTGAAAGATCTTGATGGCGAACAATGGAAAAGGTTTTTTTTTTGACTGACTGACTGACGGGGTGAGCAAATGCAAATTTTTCGTTCCTAGCCCGGGCCCAAAGGGGATGCGTTTGCCTTCGAATGTTTGTGAAAATTTTCCGCGAGCAAACGAGGGGCCGGCGGAGTTGATCACAGGATTTCACTGCGATTGGTGAAGTTTCAATTCGAACTGGCCCTCGGCGTGGTCAACACACCTTGCCTCCCAGATGATGAATTTTGGCATTTTACATCGTCAAGTACCGGTTGTGCCTCATTTGCAATTTGCTGATGTGGATTCGGATCCGCCAGAGGGAAGTCATTGTTCGGATTTGTCAAGTGTAATGGATGATGGATTGATGATTATGTTGATTACCGTCTCGTTTTTTGAGGAAACCCGGCGAGCAGACCTGGCAGGTGGCCAAGATAGGGTCAGATTTTCCATTTCAGGATTTTGTGTTTTTTGTGTGTTTTGAACGAGAAGAATTTCCACTTGTCCGCAAGAGGTTCGCGATAATGATAATGGGTATTTTGTACTCCAGAGAAGAGAAAGAGCCCTCGAGTTTTCTGGCCTTTTTGGACAACGTTCCGTCTGGTTTCCACTTGTGAGAGCAGTGGGCAAATGGTGGGAGTCTGAACAAAAGAAAATTCCTGAAGTGGGAAATATTTGCAGAATTACCGAGATGTGAAATTATTGTCGTCTGGATGAGTGAAACTTTTCTGACGCATCCCCACGTTGAATTCCAGCAGCGTGGGGCAACGAACCAAAGTTCAAATAAATCCTAATGTAATTTACACCGAGGGCCGCACCCACAAAAACGCCACGTGTCATCGTGTCCATCCGTCCGCAGGTTTTGACATTTATGGAATGCATTTGCATCCTTGCTGCAGATCGAGTATGATGCGCGTGGGGGCACGGTCCACGGAAAGGGGTGTTTGATGTGTTGACTTACATGCCGGCGGACGCAAACAGCCGACGGGACGAGAAAAATGAGACTTCGTTCCGACCGAGGAGTGGCATTAAAACAAGTGTAATTGCATGAATCCAATCCCGCTGCCTGGAGGTGGACACGTGTGTACATTCTTGGTGGATGTACACGCCCGAATTGGCCTTCGCTAGTCTCAATGCAATTCTGCGATCATGGGATGTATGTATTCGATTAATTTCCGGATTTAAAAGTGCATTGGTAGAACACCCAGTGAGATACGCTATAAGCAGGGTGGAACTTATCGGATAATAAGTGTGAATTAAGGTTAGAATATTTTGGTTGAAAATAGAAATAATTAATTATAACGAATATAACAAAAATATAACAGTTCGACTGAAAATAACTTATAAAGGTAACACAGTAAAACTATTTTTTTTTGCAAAATTCAATTTTATTTTTCAACATAATTGCCTTCGAGGGCGAGAGCGAGGATTTTTCCATTTTTTTCACAATAAATAAAGGTGCTTTACTCTCAATGCTGTAACTCATGAACCAATCGACCGATTGCTGTCAAATTTTGACACGTATCCATTGAAAGATGGTGCTTTGGCGCTATCTAGACGTCAACCTTATGAACTTTTCAGCCGAACTGTTATACTGGAAAATACTGGAAAAATTGAACTAAATTTTGTTAATACTCATTTACTCATTAGGTTCAACTAGTTTTAAAAATGCTTACTGTTTCTCCGTTGTTTATTAGTAGATTCGATTTGTTTGTGCTTGAGAAATCATCCGTAATCTGCTGACATTTGTGTTTTGCTTTCTATACAATTTTTTTTTTCTTGATGTCGTTCTCTACACCCAAAACTGATTTTAGCTCATGTTTTGTCATCCGATTTATGACATTAAATGAGACATAACATAACAGAAAACGCATGAATCACAAATACTGGTAAGCATTTGCATAATATACATGGTACAGCAATATAAGATTAATACGATCGAGCGAACAAAAGACAAATAAGCCTTCCGCATACTTTGCCACATGCACGTCCCAGACCGAGATAGATATTGTTCTCCTTCATGCGCTCCTTTTTTACTCTTAGAAAACACTTCCTAACTTCATTTTAGAATCAGGTGCAATTTTATCACGTATTTGCTGAACCACTGCTGAAGCATCATTAGTCATGTGGATAGCGTGGTCGTGTAAAATAGCTTTGCATTCCAGCGGGCCTTGCTTCGATCTCCATTGACGTCAAATGGACTTTTTTTTGGCACAATCCCAAATTAAATGAGAAAAGAAAACAGAAAGAGATGTCTGCACGCATACATACAAACCATGTTTAGGCTATTAACCCCTTCCCGTATTATTTAATACTTCACACATCAAATGATTTCACTAGCCTGCTGAGCGTTCTAGCGCCCTATGTTATTCAAGTACCCACGAGAGAGACTCGATGTTGTACGGGAAAGGGTTAAAACAGCTCATTATTTACGAATTTGACTCTCCAGCACACTAAATGGCATCATTTCTGCCAAAGATGAAATGTTTTCTGCCAACGCTAGTTTGGGTGTAGAAAGAAGTCCCAATGTATGCACAGAAATTTTATTTTGATTAACATTCCATGTCTCATGTCTCCGTAGTCCTCCTAGAATTAATTCGAGGCGTGGTCATTTCTGTGTCTGATCAAAAAATTCTGGCACAGAGAATTTTAACTCAACGTGTGTCAAAAACGCACGATCGGAATGAATTTACAAAAAAATGTGATACAAACAGCTTTAAAATGTGTCTTTTGACATCTTCGTCATAGACAATGTTATATATTTCCTTTGATTTTGATTTCACTCAGGAACAATCATGTGCGAAAAAAATGTTCACTTATTAATTTTCCACTTAAACCGCTATCATAACGCTTATCATAATTATTGTAGGAATAAATTATCACTAAACTATTGACTACTCTATCTGCAAAACTGTTAAATCGATAAGAGACAAGGCGACAGAAATGTGTCAATTGAGTCTTGGTCAGTACTTTAATTGATAGGGACAAAAGCACATCTTAAATAAATACAGGGAAACCTACAATGAATTATCTGTATCGTTATATCGAAGTTTACCTGTATTTAGCACATCTCTTGACATCCTTATTCACTTGTTCACTATTCAATGAGTTTAAAAATAACAACCCAACCCAACAAAGATTCTAAAACTAATTGCAAACATACAACGGGGTGTCACAGAAAAAATTCCAATGAGTATCTCGTTTTCGAAGTTTTCTTCCTAAAATGCAAAAAAAAACATTTTTTCGACCTTCCAGACCAAGCTAGGTAATTCTTCATTCATATTACGCTGAACAAAAAAACTTGTGTTTTTGTTGTTGTTGTGTCTTTAACGAACTTTCATGATTTATTGCAATGCCGTCA